>NC_091456.1:79235212-79537160 GCF_027789765.1 Dendropsophus ebraccatus | reverse complement strand
AGATCACAATGAAACAGTGTTCCTCCTCGCCTTCTATGAGCCATTTTGGTATTTTTTAATAGATCTCAGGTAAGTTTTGGCAAACTTCAGCCTAGCTTTCTTATGTCTCTGAATCAGAAGTGGGGTACTCCTGGATATCCTACCATAGAATCCATTTTCATTCAGACGCCAATAAATATACATATTTTTATCTATATAATGTGAAAGGGGGTGATTAAAACTTTTATAGGGGGGAGGTTTTGCCCTGTTTTTAAAAACTTTTATTTATTTATATTTTACATTTTATAAGCCCCCTTAGGGGACTAATATAAGCCATAATTAGTTTGCATATACTGATCAATGCTATGTTTTTGCACAGCAATCTGCACAGAGTCTGCCTGAGGGCAGATAATTTTGCAGTTGTCTCTTATTCTATTCCCCAAACAGTGTGTGTGTGTGTGTGAGTGTGTGTGTGTGTAATAGTATAGTGCCAGCCAAAAGTATTGACACCCCTGCAATTCTATCAGATAATACACAATTTCTTTCAGAAAATGATTGCAATCACAAATAATTTGGTAATATCTTAATTTATTTTGCTTGCAATGAAAAAACACAAAAGAGAACGAAAAAAAAAAGTCAAATCATTGATTATTTTACACAAAACTCCAAAAATGTGTCAGACAAAAGTATTGGCACCCTCAGCCTAATACTTGGTAGCACAACCTTTACACAAAATAACTGCAAACAACGGCTTCCGTTAACCATCAATGAGTTTCTTACAATGCTCTGCTGGAATTTTAGACCATTCTTCTTTGGCAAATTTTTCCAGGTCCCTGAGATTTGAAGGGTGCCTTCTCAAAACTGCCATTTTGAGATCTCTCCACAGGTGTTCTATAGGATTCAGGTCTGTACTCTTTAGAAGCCACTTTAGAAGTCTCTAGTGCTTTCTCTAGAACCATTTTCTAGTGCTTTTTGAAATGTGTTTTGGGTCATTGTCCTGCTGGAAGACCCATGACCTCTGAGGGAGACCCAGCTTTCTCACACTGGGCCCTACATTATGCTGCAAAATTTGTTGGTAGTCTTCAGACTTCAGAATGCCATGCACACGGTCAAGCAGTCCAGTGCCAGAGGCAGCAAAGCAACCCCAAAATATTAGGGAACCTCCGCTATGTTTGACTCTAGGGACTTTACTTTGAAGGCCTCTTTTTTTCCCTGTAAACTCTATGTTGATGCCTTTTCCCAAAAAGCTCTACTTTTGTCTCATTTAACCAGAGAATATTCTTCCAAAAAGATTTTAGCTTTCTCAGGTAAGCTTGGGCAAACTTCAGCCTGGCTTTTTTATGTCTCTGAGTCAGAAGTGGGGTATTCCTGGATATGCTACCATAGAGTCCCTTTTCATTCAGACACTGATGGATAGTACGGGTTGACACTGTTGTACCCTTGGACTGCAGGGCAGCTAGAACTTGTTTGGATGATAGTCAAGGTTCTTTAGCCACCATCCGCATAATCTTTCGTTTAAATCTCTTGTCAATTTTACTTTTGCGTCCACATCTAGGGAGGTTAGCCAAAGTGCCTTAGGCTTTAAACTTCTTGATGACAATGCACACAGTAGACACAGGAAAATTCAAGTCTTTGGAGATGCCTCCATGATGGGGAGAGCACTACACCACCCTGATTGGTAGCCCCTTAAGTCCCACTCGGTTGCAAGTATTGAAACATAAATAGGGAAACAACAGGGTGGCCCCTTTTTGTCAATGTCTAACTCAAGGTGCGAGAATTGCGATCATGACAAGGGCTTGCCAAGGCAGGCAGCCATCCACAGACAGCTATTTCGGGGTATTTGCCCCTCATAAGTGTGGAGCAGGATTCTGGCTAGTTGGGGCAATGACAAATCAACCAACAAAACCCAGTAATCACTGAACTCAACGAGATCAGTGAAAAAATTCCAATGAAGCACTCAATCAAGAGTTTCCAGTGATGCCCCCAAAAATATAAATATGCAAACAAGAGTCCGTGGAGCCTCGGTTGCGAGTTTCAAAACATGTGATGGCCAGATACTGACAAGAGGCAAATACCCCGAAACAGCTGTCTGTGGATGGATGCCTGCCTTAGCAAGCCCTTGTCATCATCGCAATACTCGCACCTTGAGTTAGACGGTGACAAATTAGATTATACACACTGATCATTCCTATGTCATACGCATAGCATTGATCAGTGTGATAGGCGCTCTGCTGATTAAGCCTGCCTGTTGCAGACTTAATCATCAGAGCGTAGATAGGACCGCACGGAGGAAGGTGGGAGACCTCCGGAGGTCCATTAAAATGATTAGGATCCCTGCAGTCACACTGCAGGGGTCCCGATCGGTAAGTGACGGGGGACTGCTCCTGTCACTTACAATCAAATGCCACGGTCGTGGCCTTAGGCTATGTTCACACTACGTAAAACTACGGCTGTAGTTCTCGCAGCAGAACTACGGCCATAGTTTTGGGGGGTGGAACATAATCTTACTTTCAATGGGATCCCGGCTGGAGCGTACACACATCGCATACGCTCCGGGCAGGATCCATGCGTCGCCGCAAATAACTGACATGAAATCGTGCGGCCGGGGCTGCGCGGGGGGGGGGGGGGGGGATCAGGGCTGCGGGCGGGCGGCTGGCTGGAGCATAAACTTCACCTGATCAGGTAAAGTATCAACTCCGGCGGCCGGGTGGTCAAGGGGGCGGGTTACAGACAAACTTGCAGCAGGGATGTACATCCCTGCTGCGTGTTTGTCTGTCATTGAAAGTATGGGGCCGGGATCTGCAGTGAGTCTCGCTGCAGCAAGGAACTAACTGTGGATCCGGCAAGTGGCTTTGTACCCTAAAAGATAATCATTCTGTGTGAATGCAGGCAATGACTGAAAAATTTTTGAGTCTCGTTGATCATATTTTTTTTTTATGATTTATAGTTTTATTGAGAATTTTTTAAATTTCTTAACAGACAATAGGACAACAACACGTTGTCCAGCTAACTAACAAGACATACAGAACATACAGAAAGTAGAATGTCTCTCTTCCATAACAACAATTATATAAGGATAAATTGTGGTATCAAGACTAAGAATATAGTATTTTAAGGTGCTACTGACCCACAGAACCAAAGTATAGCCCTTAGAAACAATCATGCATGGATATTTAAAGGATCACATAATGCAATAGAGACATGTCTTTTAACATATCGCATCAAGGTACAACATTCTAATCTGATGCTATTGAATGGCCGGCAAACTGTTAGATGAGAGAAGGAGAGAAACTAATCCATTTCTTCCATTTGATTTTACTTTAGTGGAAGATCCCAGTCTGGAAGCAATGGACAGTTCCATCTGACAGTTATAGCTAACTACATTAACCCCTTAACGACTGCGGGCGTGTATTTACGCCCTGCGGTCGGTAAGGACGTTCAGAGCGGGGCCGCGCGGCGGCCGCGCTCTGAACCGCGGCGGTCCCGGGTGCAGCTTGTAGCCCCGGACCACTGGTATTAGCGGGCACGGTCCGATCGCCGTGCCCGCTAATACAGTAATCGGATGCAGCTGTCAAAGTTGACAGCTGCATCCGATTACCGGACGCAGCGTCATCCCTGGTGTCTAGTGAGGAGATCGCTCCTCCGGGATGTTATCCCGGAGGAGCGATCTCCGTAACTGAAGCCGGCCGGGGACCGCTCCAAGATGGCGCCGTCCCCGGATCGGCACTCGTTTACTTCCGGCTGCAGCAGCCGGAAGTAAACGAGTGCCTATCTCATGGATCTCTGCAGCATATCTATGCTGCAGAGATCTCAATGAGAGATCAGAGCACTTATACTAGAAGTCCCCCAGGGGGGCTTCTAGTATAAGTGTAAAAGTAAAATAAAAAGTGTTGCTATTAATAAAAAGCCCCCTCCCCTAATAAAACTCAGAATCACCCCCCTTTTCCCAGGTTATTAATAAAAGTAAATAAATAAATAAATAAACAAACATGTTTGGTATCACCGCGTGCGTAATCGCCCAAACTATTAATTAATCACATTCCTGATCTCGTACGGTAAACTGCGTAAGCGCTAAAAAAAAGTGCAAAATTGCGCATTTTTGGTCGCATCAAATCCAGAAAAATGTTAATAAAAAGCGATCAAAAGTCGTATATGCGCAATCAAGGTACCAATAGAAAGAACATGTCATGGCGCAAAAAATGACACCTGACACAGCCCCATAGACCAAAGGATAAAAGCGCTATAAGCCTGGGAATGGAGTGATTTTAAGGAACGTATATTTGTAAACAATGGTTTTAATTTTTTACAGGCCATCAGATACAAGAAAAGTTATACATGTTACATATCGTTTTAATCATAACGACTTGTGGAACATATATAACAAGTCAGTTTTACCCCAGGGCGAACGGTGTAAAAACACACATCCACTAAAAACACAAAATGTTTTTTTTTTTCAATTTCACCACACATTGAATTTTTTCCTGCTTTTGCAGTGTACTTTATGCAAATATTCACCCTGTGATTGCAAAGTACAGTTAGTGCCGCAAAAAATAAGGGCTTATGTGGGTTTCTAGGTGAAAAAATGCAACTGCTATGGCCTTTTATGCACAAGGAGGAAAAAACTAAATCGCAAAAATAAAAATTGCCCCGGTCCTTAAAGGGTTAATAATTTTTTGCAATACAATTTGTGGTAGCTAGAAGTATATGTAGGAGAACTGTAAGATCAGGTATAACCCAGTCTTCAGTACCTAGTCCTAATAATGCTAGGCCTAGTGACCATGTGAAGAAGTCAAGTCAAGAATATGCATTACAAGTGAATGCACCTGAATCCATAAAGGTTGAATTTTCTGACAATTCCACCAGATGTGAAGTAAATTTCCATTATCTTGTTGACATCGCCAGCACAATGGTGATGAGGTAGGATAAATTTATGACAGTCGGTAAGGAGTTAGGTACCATATCTAAAGCAATTTACGTGATGCCTCTAAGTGATTGATACATCTAGATATTTTAGACACTGAGGTAAAAACTGATCCTGCGAGATGGAACATGCTACGTCTGTTTCCGATTTTTTCAAGCATGGGAGAATATTCGTTTTCTCTTGTAGGGCCTTGTAAGCTTTCGACAACCCCTTAGGTAACAATTTTTGGGGTTATTAAAGTATTGTTCATACATAGGGTTGTTGGACTTATTTTGGAACAGTGTAGGGGACTTTTGCACACAATGTCTCATTTGGAGATATTTATATAGGTCACTATGGTATATATCATATGTGGATGTCAATGAACTGAAGGGCTTCAGTACGTTGTTTTCATATAGGTCTCCAACAGTGTATATGCCCTTATCTATCCACACATTATAGTTGGAGTCAGGAATTAATGAATGTAAGACTCCCAAAGGTAGGGATTGATAATGTGTTGGGAGCAATGAGGTAGAGACAGTGGGACTATTCCATAACTGTATTGCAGTGGCAATAATAGGGGATAGGTGTCTCAGGTTAGGGGACTTGAGTCAAGTAGAGCCTATAAAGGCTTTTAGATTCCCATCTGGGGTACAGGAAGATTCAATGTCTACCCACTGCTTGGATCTATTGTTCGCCCACCAGTATCTGAGTTGGTCTACCAAGTTGGCGTAGTAATAAGCTTTGGTGTTGGGACATCCTAATCCTCCATGTTGTGTAGGCAGGCACAGTACACGTTCTGAGACCCTGGCCCTTTGTCCAAGCCACACAAAGTTATTAATCACTTTTTATACATGCTTTAACATAAATATGGGTATTTTAATTGGAAGATTCCTAAAGTAGTAAAGGATCTTGGGGAGTATAACCATTTTAGCAGAGGAAATTCTGCCAATCCACGAAATTGGCAATTTGGAGAATGCCGCCACATCTTTAGAGATGTCTGATATAAGGGTATTACAATTTTTCATAACTAGTTTAGACAGTGGGAAAGTGAGAGTAATACCTAAATACGGGACAGACCCATCAGACCATTGGTAGGGGTGTGAATTTTGTAATTGAGCCTTAAGGACTGGAGGGACTCTCATATCTAAGACAAGGGACTTTGATGCATTAATTTTGTAGTAGCTAATGGAGCTGTATTCATGCAGTATTTGTGAGATATGAGAAAGGGATAAGGGATAAAAAGCACAAGACAATATCGTCAGAGAAAAGCCCAATACTGAGCTCACAATCGTCAATAGGAATACCTTTAACTCCCGGGGCCAATCTTATTGTTTGGGCAGTTGATCATATTTTTTTAACAACCTAAAATCTTCATTAATCATTCTCTAAATATTCGCTATAATTCCACATTTGTTCACTGTAATTCCCCACTTGTTGGCTAAATTGGCCTCCCCCTACCACTGCTCACCCACTTTAGGAGACAAATATTCCATGCCTCTATCTCACAATGTGTGTGTTTGCTGATAATACAGACAGGGGGCAGGGTGTGATGTCAGAGGAGGCTTGGCTGGATCCCCCAATCCCCTGAGTGATTCACCATCTCTGACTGGCCAGAAGCAGGTGCTGCAAGGACTGTGGACAGTGATGAATAGCTGAGGGAAAGCATTGCATTCTGGAACCAGTACTGCATTCTGGGAACTGCTCAACCAGGAAGTATAGAAACACAATACAGAACAAAACCCCCCAAAACAAATGGATTTTTGGTAGTTTCAAAACTGGGATAGATAGGTAAGTAATGCGTTATGCTTCTGCAGAAGTTTCATTTTTTTAACCTCTACCTGGAGTTCCCCTTGATAAATTGATAAATCTGGGCCAAGTTATCGACAAAGACACCAAGCAGCAGGACAACCTACTAGGTGAAGAAGTTACGTAGACTCTACAGTGGTAGAACATTCTTAAAAAAATATTTATATAGTTGTTTCATGTTGCATTTAGGATGCAAATAAACAATAAAATAGATTCAGTATGTACCTAGACTAATCTTCTCTTCTGAAATGTTTTCTAAAAACCTGTATATAAATATTTAGCATGCTTTTCTTTAAAATCATACAACCCCTTGGCATTAATATAGATTTTAGATTTATATTAAACTTGGCACATTACAGTTCATTCTGTTCCTTAAGGCAAAAATCATGGCTGTTAAGCGGCAAACATGTATATGAGATAATTTTCCATTCTTCCCCTTGTTGTTTCCATGTCCTTTCCTTCGAAACAAGTCAGATAGGGATTGTACAAACCCAGAAGGCTTCACTGTTGACTGAAAGCGCATAAATGTGCGTAAGTTGTCCATCCTGTTGTTTACTGCAGTTCTTATTTAAGTCAGCTGAAGAGGACATGTGTTGAAATGGCTGTCCGTGCACATTTTAGTCCTTGTTATTTTTTGGCAGTGCTGTCACCAGAGAGCCAAGATAGAACTCACTCAACCAGAGCTGTATCAGCCCTAATAGTCAGCTTAGGTCAATTGTCCCACTTGAGATTTGAAGAGCAGGAACAAAGAGTTCATTACACACTTTTACAAAACATTGTTTTCTTGACATAGCATTGCTCACATGATAATTACCTCCTCCTTCAATGCTGTCTCTGCATCTTACCTTCTGCTGCTCGTTCCTGTTTGTCATTTTGTTTATGAAGAATATTTTAAAAGAAAACTAATTATTTCCAACAAGACTGTTACTGCAAAGAAAGTGAGGACAACGAATTAAGCAATCTATGAACCAGCAAAAGGGCTGCTTACCTCAGTTTGAAAAACTCCATATTTTATCCACGCTAGAAATATGTTCACAATTTACAGGATTATTATACATTAGAGATTTCATTTAATATGACTGTAATTACAGAGTTAGTTTTTAAAATGTAGTAAACATAAATAGTTTTAATAAATCCCAAATGTTCAGTGCATGAACGATTTTGCATTATTGGAGGGTGACTCCTTGCTTGTCCTGCACAGATGAGACTGATGGTAATTATTTAGAATAAAAGTACTAGTATAGTATATGCAGCAAATAGGGGCACTTTAAAAGGATATTTTTTTAAATATTATGCTGGGCCTGCTGTAGAAAAGAAAAATTAGGTTATACTTACCTACCTGGTCTGGTGGGGCTCTTCTTTTTATCCTTCTTCCTAGACGATGCTTTGGAGCCAGACCTGTCTATTTTTATCATATTTATTTCTGATTTTAAATACATTTGAGTATCAGGGAGTATTGCATGCAAGTTAAAGCACTTGTCTAGTCATGAGTTCTGACATCAGGTGCAAGTACCTAAAGGGGATTGTCACCTGTAATATATATTATTTTCATATGTGGTTATTTGTTAGCTTGGCTCCATTAGGGCATTTCTGCAATATGTGATTACAGTTTAGCTACATGGACTAAAGGAAAGGTAAGGTACCTATCTCAACATTGGTTTGAGCTGCTGACTTTCTTTACTCCTGCGGCTCTGCCTCTTCAGATAGTCGTGTTGGCTGCAGCTTTTCTGCAGCAGATGACAAAATTGTTACCTTGTTATTGATTAAATATTCTGACAATATGATTGATTGATTGATTAGATGGTAATTCTAAAGCTTAAACCAGTATAACCACACCTCCCAACCATTTGTATGAGCAAGGAGGAGTACCTGTGGTTCATTGTATAAAAGTTACATGTTTATGTGTATTTCAATATGCCTAAATATTTTTTATTTGAATATTATCACATGATTTATCTGGCTATAGCAATTCTAACATCCAATTTGCACCAGAGGATTAAATAATATGCAAGTCGGTTAATGCCAATTTATTTTCAAGATCAAAATGGGGTTTTCCGGGCAGAATGGACTGTTCAGCTATCCACATCATAACTCAGCAACCATTAATCGGCGGTCTGACGTAACCTGGCACTGGTAACCAATCAGCTGTTGGACGCCCTCACTACACACTGTAGTGGCACCGGCCTGTAATTGCAGTTCAGCTCCTATTCACTGAGCTGAGCTAAGCTACAATTACACATCACTACTGTTACACAGTAAACGGAGACAAACTCCATTCACTTTGCAGTACAGGCGCCAAACAGCTGATTGGCTTGGGTCCCATATGTCGCCGTCCTGACAATCAGTGCACTTCTCATCAGTCTGTTTTGCTCAGAAAACCCCTTTAAGGAGCCAAGAGAGACAGAGGGACCTGAGTCACACCTGGGAGGCTTCTATATAACCACCACAACACAACTGGAAAAATTACAATATCTCTGTATAAGCAAGTCAAAAAGTATAACTAAATATTTACTTGATACTCTGTTAAAAGCCTCTGATACTATGAAGAAGATAGAAGCATGGGAAATCAAATTTTCCATGTTTAAATATGACCAATTCTGCATGGAGTTTGCTTGTTTACATTTTTTTGTTCATGCGAGTCATCCCCCCCGGTAGATTTATCTGGTGCATTTTCACATGGTCCACTTAAAGCGACTCTGTACCCACAATATGACCCCCCCAAACCACTTGTACCTTCAGATAGTTGCAATTGATCCAAGATCTTTCCTGGGGTCCGTTCGGCCGGTGATGCAGTTAACTTTTAAACTTGCAGCCCTGTGCCCAACGGGCATGGCTTAGAATATCTGTGCCCTAACTTTGCACCACCCCTCCGTCCCTCCTCCTCACCCTCTTCATCATTAGGAATGCCACTGAAACATTTTCTCCATGCTGAACATTGCATAGGTGCCTTAATGATCCAGCCCATGTGCAGTGGTAACACAGCTGGTGAATAGGAGACAGTCTGCCTGGAGCATTCCTAATGATGAAGAGGGTGGGGAGGAGGGACAGAGAGGTTGTGCCAGCCTAATGCATACACAATCTAGACCATGCCTGTTAGGGGCTACAAGTTTAAAAGTTGTTCTTTAGGACAATAACTGCATCACCTGCCAAACGGACCCCAGGACAGATCTTGGATTAAAAGCAGCTATCTGAAGGTACAAGCAGTTTGGCGGGGTCAGATTGTGGGTACAGAGTCACTTTAAAGGGAACCTGTCACCATAAAAATGCTATCTAAGCTATTTGCATCATGTTAAAGAGCAGGAGGAGCTGAGCAGATATATATATATATATATATATGTTTCCATGAGTCCAGTCCATTGAGTGACACTGTCTACTTGACTCCTTAACACAAAATGAGTAGGGATTGTAACAAGTTACAAGTTATGCTGAATTTCCCCCCCAAAAAAATACAGTATATATCAATCTGCTCGGTTCCTCCTGCTCTTTAATATGATGTTGATGGATTGGATAGCATTGTCTTGGTGGCAGGTTCCCTTTAAAAAAAGGAAATAAAAAATAAATAATGAATTATCACATCTGTATTGCTGCTATAGTTAATATCCTGCTCCACTATTTCTTTGTACCATTTTTGGTAGCTCTAGTCTAGTAGTGGTGAGCGAATAGTATTCGATTGAATAGTACGCTATTCACGCTATTCGATTGCATTCAAATATTCTAACAATAACGCAGTAAAAGTTCGATTCAACCTCCCACCCCCCCTAGCGTTTTTTTTTCCAGCCAATAAACATGCAGGGGGGAGGGACAGGCACTAGTAATAGGCAGCACTTAAAAAAAAAACCTCTAAGTGTGATTGGCTGGCTTAACTATGTCACCTCCTGAGTATACAAATAGAGGATTTCAGATTCATGTCACTTGCTGGTTGGAGCTAGAGAGCGACAGACTGTTTACCAGGGAGAGAAAGCTTTTAGTTGAAGTGAGGTAGGAAGAGAACCCCAAAAGCCCTTGTTAGGGCTAAAAGTATAAAAACTATATATTTAAAAGCTATTGTGAGACAGTCAGTGTGTTCAGACATCTACTGATAGTGTATACGGCTGTATACTGTGATTGCGGGATAATATTTGTTATCTTGCTACTACTGATTTGTGCAGTCTGCGTCCTGTAAAGGAGTTGAACAGCTCTATCATTTTATTATTGTAAAAAACAATTATATATACAGTATACGGCTGTATACTGTGATTGCAGGATAATACCTGTTATCTTGCTACTACTGATTTGCGTAGTCTGCGTCCTGTAAAGGAGTTGAACGGCTCTTTAATTTTATTATTGTAAAAAACAATCATATATCGGGTATATGGCTGTATACTGTGATTGCTGGATAATACCTGTTATCTTGCTACTACTGATACGTGCGCAAGTGTGTACCGCTAGACTGAAATGTATGCTTCTACTTTACGTTCGTAATTTGTTCGTGAATGTTCGGCAAACACGACCCGATCACAAACATTTTTGTTTTGTTCGTGATCGGGATCCGAACCAAACATTGGGATGTTCGTTCATCACTAGTGTTAGATGCACCCAGACATGCTTCCCCTGCTTTCCCATATGCATCCAGAGGTGTTGGCATCATTTTCTGAGGTTTCATTGTGCACTTGGTGACCTCCTAGTGTTTGAATATTAATTTCCAGGTCCCAAGTATTTTTCTCCCTTAGACTATAATGGGATTCAATATTCGTTCGAATATACGAATATCCAGAGCTATTCGAATCGAATTTCGAATTATCGAATATTTCACTATTCGCTCATCTCTATAGTCTAGTATAAGGTTAATTGGATTTCTCTGAATTAGCCCTAATGTGTCATAGGTAAATTAGATTGTGTGCCCCACTGGAGATAGAAACTGAGGTCCGTGCTAAGAAGCGCTATGCGATGCTGCAGAATTTGTCATTGCTGAAATAAGAAATTGGTAATACAGAGAATGAATTCAGAACTGATCTCTGATCTACCTTGTATTTAATATGACAATTGTAAAAATGTAGTTAAAACACAAATGCGCTTTTTCTCAAGAAGTCATTAACGCCAATTTAGTCAGTATCACTGTGTTATTTAATCACTTCTTTTATTATAGAAGTGCAATGATCTGTGACCCTTATGAAAATCTAAATGGGACATATGTATATAAAATAACTATTGTGATAAATTGTTCCATATAAATCATTCATCCACATTGTTGATTCATATCAGTCATTACATGTAGCATTTATAAGTACTGGAAATCCCTTCCCAATAATAAACTGCTTTGTCCAGGAGTAATATCATACTAAAGATTGATTGCAATTAATTAGAGGCAGGAAAAGAGAAAGGGAAAAGACAGACAAGAGGGAGATCAAACTATTATTCAATTTACAATAATGTGCTTTCTCTTACTGGAGTATTTCCTATGAAGCTAAAATAGAAGCTAAGGCAGGAGTACAGAACAACTGAGTATTATAACTGTCAATGGACACAATAAAATAAATGATAAAATAAGTTAAAATGGATGGAGCAAATTAAAACAGGTCACACTGGACCTTGAGACTCTGGAAAAGAATTTCCTGTGTCCAGATAGACATAAATTAAAAAAAAAACAAAAAAAAAAACTGCCTCTAAAATAGATATGAAATCTGCGGACGTATCCAACTGTACAATCAACAAGAAATTCTACTTCCACCCTTCTAGCGGGAGGCGAATCAACTGGAGAACATGTCATCACGAAAAACATTGGTAAGAGTCTTCCTTCATTCAATAATATATTTATTTATATATATAGTGATGACACATATGACACATACAGGAAATCATTACTAAAATGAGAAATTATTCAGGTCTGTCTGGTCTTTTATTTTGTCCTGAGCTCAAAAAGAATTATTCTTAATTCAAACCATTGTTCAAACACAACATTTCTGCTGCGGATTTCAGGAGATTAGCATCCTGCTGTGAGTATGTAAAAGTCAGCCCCCTTACGCTCCCGTGGCCCTGTGCAGACATCTCCAGGTCCACGATCCAGCTTGCCTTGGGGGCCCCGAAGCAAGCCGGAGCGCAGATCTGGTAATATATGCACAGGGCCTGGGGGGGTTAAGGAGGCTGACTTTTACATACTCACAGCGGGATGACAATCTCATGAAATCCGCTACGAGTATGGAATCTCATTGAAAATGACAGTTAAGAATCTGCTGCAGATCCGTTGTGTGAATTCACCCTCTTGCATATCTGCAATTTCCAAATAATTTGAGGAACCTTTTTGGGTTTGCTCCATTAACTTTTCAGAGTGGTGAGTTTTGGGTTATAACAGCAGTTATGGATCTCTGAGACTCCATATAATGGTGCAGAGCTTTTTTTTATTCTTTCCATTTAAAGAGGCTGAATCAGAGCTAGACTGTTTGTCAGCAGTACACACAACTGGATTTCTGTTTTATCCCTGGGAAATCACAGAACAGTACCTATGTCCCTCTGTTATGCTATGATGGGTAAAGCACACCGGATTGAATGGGCTGATACTGTGTGGGGGAATGAGTTACAGTGTATCACTACAGATGGCATAGGGGAGTTGGTTATGCATAGACTTTACAAGGTGCTATATTAGCAGAAAAGTAAACACCAACAACACCACAGGCAGATGTTCAACTATGCCAGATCTGGTTTAAGCAGTGAACTACTGCTTCTGCTACTGAACAGCTAAAGGGAACAAGGAAGGGAGTTACAGTACATCACAAAAGCAGCCCTGATCTTAGCTATGAACACTTGCACAAGGTATAATTGCCCAGAACAACATGAGTAGTAAGAAATAACAGGAAAAACTAATGCAAAGAGCACTAGTTAAGCCCCACCCCCACTTCATGTGATCCTTCTTGGTGTCTACAGACAGACCGAGCCTAACAGGCAGAAACTTTAGACATTATTTAAAACAATAATACAGAAAATGTTAATTTAGTGCTCATTTAAGTATAAATAAAACAGGTCAGTATCTTTTTTATGCTATTATAATAGACCTGAAATATACACTACTATGAGATGCTATTTGATTACTACCAATTGCATGGTAGAATGACCTTCTATAACCAGCAATTTTTTGTTTAATAAAATATATTATTCATAACTGTTCTCTTGTCAGCAAACAGGTAGAGCAACATGGACAAGTGAGCCCTAAACTTACACTCAGACCCTACCTACTTACCACTCTTTGCCCAAACTGACAGCGGTTAATTTGGAGACGGTCCCTGTCCTAAGTAGGTACAACACTGAAAAACACGAAACAGACAACACACAATATAGTGAAGTTGGCGGTCCGAGTAATAAATGACAGGTAGCAGAGGTACTGAATCACCAGACAAAGGGTAAAGTCAAAAGTCAAGCAGAGAAAACCTCTTTCAGTTTGGAGTTGCTACACTGATGAGTGGATTGTCAGTTATCCATCTCTTTGCACATCAAGTATATTGTTTTTAGGGGAAACGATATACAGCTAAGAAATGTAGTAGTACATGGTAGATGAATCGTCTTTCCTGTAATATATGGATAGCTGGAATATGCCAAACAAGAACTCTAAGATAAGCTTTAACTCAGGGCCGTTTCTAGTTAATTTTAACTACAGGGCGAATGTTGCTAAAAGCGCCTCCCCCCCTCAAAGTGATGGGGGGGGGGGGTTGCTAGGGAGAAGCAGTGTGTGTATTATGGCATAGAGAAGAGTTATTCAACCCTTTTCAACTTGAGACAAAAAAAAAAAAAAATGTCATTCAGTGACTCACAGGTGACGTCTTCCTTTGGTCTGAGGCGTCCCTTTTCCTTTTCCTCTCCATCCGGCCCGGTCCTCCATGATGATTTCATGCAGCTACAATTCATCTCTCCTGAACCTGCCAGACAAACATCTCAGGCTCTGCACTTTTTCAACAACTTCCACTTTTTTGTGTCATGTGCCAAAAGTCACTAGGTATGTGGGTTGCCCCCTGTATGTAGGATCCCCTGCTGTGCCCCCATATACTAATAATGCCACCTGCTTTGCCTCCATATAGTAATAATGTCCCTGTGCAGGTTGGCCCCCCTCCCCAAATAGATAGTGTGGGCAATGTAGCTAATCCCCTGTAGGTAGTCTCCGCAGCACGTAGCAGGTAGGGATACTCCCCAATAGTAAGCCCACCAGTATGTAGTATTCCCTCTTTAGGTGATCCCCCGTTAGTTAGCCCCCACCCCCTTAGACATTTAGCCATACCCCCTGTAAGTAATCTCCCTGATAGTTAAACATCCCCCCTATATATAGCCCCCCAGCAGATAGCATCCCCATGGTAGGCACTCCCCCTTGTAGTTAGCTCCCTGCCTCTTTTAGACATCTCTGTTAGTTAGCCTCACTCACCTGCTATGTAGGCATCCCCACTATTATTTAGCCCCCTCACCCCAATTTAGGCATCTACCCTGGTAATTAGGTAAGCATCCCCTTGTTACTTAGCAGCAGCCCCTCCATGTCAGCATCCCCTTGTTACTTAGAAGTAGCCCTCCCTATGTAGGCACCCCCCCATACCCCCTCTCATGCAGCCATCTCCCCTGTTAGATCCCCCCTATGCAGCCATCCCCTTTTGTTCTGACCCCCTCCCACCTTTGTAGGCTTTCTGTATAAAACAACAAACAGTTATACTCACCTAAATGCAGCACAGCACAAGTCCCGCGTCTTTTCTTCCTGCTCTGAGCACATCCACAGGAGTGACGACATTCGTGTGCTGGAGCTCTGGGGGGGGAGAGAACAGCCTCTTGTGGCCAGAGGCATAATGCAGCCTCCGCCCAAAAGAGTAATTGGCAAGAGGCTGGCTCCCGCTCTGACAGTGTCAGTGCAGCTCCCGGTGCCCATGCAGAGACATGGGGGAGCTGGGGGACAGCGGCGGCCATGCGGGGGCGGGGGGACACAGCAGTCTGGGTAGGTTATAAGGTGACCAGGGGCAGATGATGGGATGATAGGGCGAGCGGGTGGGCCGCTGGGAGTGACACCAGCGCCCCCTAGCTGTCGGCGCCCCATGCGGTTGCCCGGCCCGCCCGCCTCTAGAAACTGCCCTGCTTTAACTCTAAGGGCAGTTTAAGCTGGAAATCCAGGTAGATTTTCTTTGGATTTAGCTGTGGATTTTACATGCAAAAGAACTCACGTGCTGCACATTTTAAAAATTGCAACACATGTTAATTTCTATATGGAAGTCAACAACACATGGATGAGATTTTTTAATTCTCATTCACATGTATTATATCACATGTACTGTACACTGTAATTCAGTTACACTTTGCAAATCTGAAAGAAGAATCAAAAGCATTTCTGTTTCATGTAAACCCTTCGAGAAAACAGTTCTATTGCCTAAAATGAATGTCCATCAGGTTTATAATTTCAAATCCTCTTTAAAGGTTTCCACTACTGTCTTTAACCAAGATGGTAAACTGAATATATCCATGTCTCGAAAAAGAAATAGAAAGACAGATACAATGAAAATCATGGAAAAATATTATTCTATATGTTTCTGAAAGCAGTGCCTTAGAGGTCCTGAGTTTTTAACCTTCTAAATGATATTTACATTATCAATAGAAGGCCTGTTTTTCCCAATAAATGCTGGTGCATTCCCATAGTGAGAACATAACCATATGTTGGGCTTGAACAAATTGGAAGAGCAAATACAATAATGCTGGAGGAATTGTTGAGGAAGGAATGTCTTGAATTGTGAGATACAGTATTTTACAATTGCAAAGAATACTAAACCATGAAAGTTACCACTAAAACTAGTAAATAACTAGTAACTACCCTAAATAATACTTGAAAACATCCTGCTGCCTCATGTGGTCAGCAGTTGATAAGTGTAAAATAGCAAGGACCCTACATTTTTTAAAATAATCTATGATAGCTTGACTTAAAACCTGTTAAGCTCTTAAAGGAGAACATTCACTGGCAGCTCCCACCTCTGGGAAGATTGTTGAACCCTTCTCTGAATATGTACAAATTGAGAACTGCAATGTGAGACATCTACAAAGACTGAAAATCATGTTGGTGAGTGTGAAATCTATTGATTTAAACAGTTATGTGAGAGTTAAAAAAAAAATTTGAAAAAAAAAAAAAGGTACGGCATTTGTGAGGTGTTGACTTTAATTTCTGCAAAATGTCTCTTTGAAAAAAAAAAAAAAAAGTATTGAATGCTATTTGGCACAGAAACACTGACCTGGTGTAAACACGTGTAATTTTACAATGTCAATATCTTCAGTACAATTTTGGAATATTCTAAAGTCACGGCCATCAGGCCGTATTCATTCTGACCCCAATTCTTGGCAATGTAAAAGATTTTTGTGCTTTCTATCGCACAACCTTTGAAATCTCTGAGGCTGGACATTTGGGAAAGAAAAAACTTTGAAGCGACTTAAATCTCCAAATAAATACCTTAGGCTCACATTTCTCAGGACAGACAGTAAATTGATCATTTTAAGACTTTAAAAAAGGATTATGTCAGAAAAGTGCAGAGGCGAAGATTTATGCGTCTCCAGCTAGCCCCAAATGCTCCTCCACCCTTTGCAACCACCAAACCAAAGCAGAAAGGATAGAAAGTTTTACTTGTGCTGGAGCCAGCCTCAATGTATGAAATGTTCCAGAGCAGCAATTACAGGGAAATGTTCAGTACTCCAGAGGCTGACTAGTGAAGTGTAATTGTGTAAGTAGGAACAGACTAAACGATGTTGTGTCCACACTGTCTGTACACTGTGAATGACATAGTTTAAAGGGTTATCAGTTAATAATCTCAGTAGTACAAACAGTCCACAGAAGCCTAAATATTGATGGCTAAAAGGATTATAATGTACAATTTCTCGTACTGTACACCCAGATAATTCTTATGACGTAATATTAATTGTGTTCACTGTATTATTATTCCATTGTGGAACCCCCTCCTAAATGTAATTTATATTGGAAATGGGATAATTGTACAGAGAGCCTTTTCTATTTTGAATAAAATAAATCTAAATATTTTGGAATACATTATCCAACATTTGATTATCACTCTTTTAGGATCATCATTATTTGTATTACCCTCAGCTCCCAATAGTGTTATGGCTTCTGCCAAGGTTTTCTCATTTATGGAATTGACTTTTAGCTAAGAGAAAGGGAAAACATAAAATTTCCTGATTGCTGATCATTTTTAGAGATGATCCAACAGCGGGAATTTGCAGGTTCATTCTTGAACCTTCGGCTTTTGATTCCCGCTACCTTCCCGTTCCATAGAAAAGGTGGAGACAGCTAATAGGCTGTATCCCTGTTTTCCAGGCGGTACTCGGGTTGTCTTTACCTTCCCTGCGGAACTGAAAGGCAGCTAGAATCAAAAGCCGAAGGTTCGAGTTCGAACAAACCTGAAAATTCCCGTTGTTTGCTCATCTCTAACCATTTTCATCAAATCATTACTAACATCAGGTTAACCTTTTTTTCTGCTGCCAACAATAATGGAAACTTGAGGCAATGGAGGTCAATTGATGGCAACTGATGATATTTGAGAGCACACCAATTTGATAAAAACCTTAAAGTGTTTTTGTCATCTGAAATAACTTTTGACATTGCAGACATGTTTTTGTGGTGAGTTTCACTGAGAAAACCATCTGAAATCCGAAGATACAGCAGGGGAGAAAGCACTCTCCGCCCAGTCAAAGATCCGACTCTTTCACATCATAAATTATAAGGAAGTAAAAGAGTCAGATTTGATTGACAGCCAGGGAGAGACACTCTCTGATGTGGTTTGCCCCAGGCTGTATCTCTGGATCACAGTGGGTCTCAGCCATTATTCACAGTTTTACTGCAAAGTGCACTGCTGAAAAATTACCCTATCGCCATTCGAATATTGCATTATTGCTTTTTCTTTCTCAATTTCACCCAACAAATAATATTTGATTGTGCTCTATATTTCTATGGTGAATGGAAAGGTTCTATTACAAAGTACAAATGGTTTTGCAAAAAATAAGTCCTTATACAGCTCTGCATACACAGGAACTCCCGGAACTCACCACGGCTTACTTGCAATGTGCGTTTATTTACAAGACGAGGTGCACTCAATACAGTGGGGCAGAACGCGTTTCGGTACAATTGCCTTTATCAACTGCCTGAGGCTACTGTATTGAGTGCACCTTGTCTTGTAAATAAATACACATTGCAAATAAGCCGTGGTGAGTGCCAGGAGTTCCTGTGTATGCATCGTGAGATTGTCCGCTTGCACCACGTGGCGGAGTGCCGACATTGAAGGTGTTCACCTTATACAGCTCTGAACATGGAAAATTAAAAGAATTATGGTTCTTAGAAGGATTAGTAAGTTCTTAGAAGGTGGAAAAACCAAAACACAAAAATGAAAATTGACTGCACCCACTAGAACAATATAGACTGTGTTTTCAAAGGGTTATTCTTTATTCTTTGCTGTTAAAATCTTTTTTTACTGTCAGGAAATGCTAACGTAAGCAATTTTGTAAATGCTTTTAATTAGCAATATTGCTTACTTTTGCTGCTTTGTCTAGTGCTCTCTTCCAGTTATTGACAGCTCCTTGTCTAGATTACCAACTCTGTGAGCAGTGGCCATGCTGCTGATGTCACTCTACTCTCACTATATTTCCCCCTTCCCTCACCAAACCAGGATTTGAGAGTGGGACACATCGATGCTGAGCTGAATTAGCCAGGTGAGAAAGCCCCTTTAACACAATTCCTCAATTACTGGCCTTATCTTGATCCCTGGTGCATTAGGATATCCCTATACAACACATTTCCCTCTAGTGATGGGAAGTGCAAAAGAAACCAATTTTGCAAATGCTTTGCATTAGCAAAATTGCTTTCTTTAGAAGTTTAGCCCATTTCTCTCACTGTCATGTTGACAGTGGTTGCCTAGGATCCTGACCATAACTCGCAGCTACAGTATGAGAGCAATGGCCTGGCAGTAACGGGACTCGGGTGGTCAATAGTCTGTAAGTATCTTTTTACATGTTGTATGTCTCCCTCTAATTTCCCCTGATATCCAGGGTTTGGATTGTCTCTGGAGGCATGTGTAATGTAAGAGGAAGACATAGTGATGCTGAGTTCATTTACCTCAGCACGGCTTTGTCTCGCCCTTGCTCCCCCTGTGGGCCCCCAGGTCATACAAGGAAGCAAGAGCAGGGCAAGACAGTGCTGAGCTGAAAAGGGGCAAATAAGAATACCTCTTTAAGGCATTCAAGATAAGATAACCAAAGCTACATGTGTTGCATCAGAATTAAAGTTTAGAACCAAATATTACCCTTGTATTCCCACTCTTAAAACAACAGGAATCATAAAGACAGTGATAAACAGTTAGAAGCTTGTATTAAGGTGCATGTGTCAATATATATATATATATATATATATATATATATATATATATATATACATATATATATATATATATATATATATATATATATGTTAGAGATATACTCCCACTGAAGCAATGATTATTAGAAGGGACATTTTCATACTAAGTAACCACATCATGCTCAGAGGTCATGAGGGTTACCAAATGGAAGGGAGTTGACATGTTCTTTACCATCTGTAGCAAGCTATGTTGTGACCTCAGTAGTTAAAATTAGAAGTGCAACCTAGAGAAGGAATTCATACAACTAAAGGCTTTCAGAGTCTCCTGATCAATTCTCAGTTTCTTGCTACAAACCGCCCCCCAAAAACTATATGCTTTATTGCAAGACATCTAAATTAGATCTGCACAACTATAACTAATAAGAACTGCAATAACTTATAAATAGTAATAATAATTATTATAAAAAGAATAATGCATTCCTTAAGTAAATTGTATACTACACAGCACATTTTGACATCTGTTCAATCAGAATGTTAGTACTCAAATAATTATAAGTATAATTGATAATCTGCCGACAGTAAAATCAGAACCTCAGATTATTTCATGTAATAATGTAATTGTGTGCCATTTAGCTTTCATTTGCTCTATTGTCAAGCATGCACAGTGTCCTCTGCCATCTTACAATTTAAATTTATTTCATGAATAACATTTGTATTTTCATACCGCTTAACTTCCTATCATGTCATATTTCCAGGTTAGTTTTCTCCCAATTAAACACATTTTTCTATGATTAACCAGCCTGGGAAATAAAATGATAATAATAAAAAAGTGATGAAATGAAAAACATTAAATTAAATATTATTCATCAAATAGTTTAGAATTTCCCTCTGGGTTGCTATCAGTCGATCCAGCAAGAGGATAATAAAGGACACATGGCTCCAAGTTAATTAAACACTTGCACATTCTTTGTTTAATTATGTTTGGGTGAATCATTAAGGAATGGGCATCTCCTTAGTTGTCAACTGCATTGAAACTTTACTACTTTGCATTCATTGGTCCATGGTTCCTGTGTAATTGTTGTAGAGGTGCTAAGTGGGTGTACACCGCTACTTGGATTATAGAGGTTGGAGGTACCTGAGCAGCCAGGATATCGTTGAACTGTGCAGTTAAATTTATGATCGTCTTTGGATTGAACTGAGAAGAGGATATTAATTTACTTTTGGGACAATTCAAGTTCATTCTTGATGAAGGATCGTTTCATATCTTAAATACGGCAAGGGATTTTAGCTGTTACAAGTCATCAATAAGCCTTTATGTTTTCTGTTGTTTAGTACATATACAGGGCAAATGCATAAGGCTTACTGTAGATCAAATGACTTGGTGGGATTGGTAATTTTTCTTGATCCTTGTACTCCTTTAGGAGGTAAGAAGAATGAACACTCCTTAATATGGTCTACATTTATAATTTACATAGAAAATTTCATGTTACGCTGTCACCAGGGAATAAGCAAAAAGTAAATTATTTCAATATTCCCTATATATTATAGGCTTAGTAAATACATCAGTTGCTACAGTGAACAAAGCAACAATAAGTTATTAGTCCTTACATGACCATATTGTTGCTTTGGGTTGTACAGGGCCATAGTAAGATACACATAGAGATGTATGGGTTCTTATTATATCTCTATATGCCTTTTATTTTATGTTGCAGCTTTCAGAGGTTTTAACTTTTGGAATTAATACAGAGTATGGTATACTCCATTAAGAAACCTTGCTTCTGCGGAAGAATATCCATGTAATATGATGCCATATGCAGCCACCATTTATATGGCATAGAATGTACCCCCTTAGTCTATTGGATATACTGTATAAACCTTAACAGTAATTACGGAATAGGGCTAAGATTTAAGCATCCATTGTGACGTTGGGTTCGATATGCCTCAATCTGATACAGTTTATAAAAATATTAGTGGCAGCAGTGCCAAAATTTAATTAGGCTAAAGGCATGGTGGTTATGTTACAGTTGACTATCTATGGGTTTCCAGTCTATTATATTACTACTAGATATCAAGGTTCACAAAAATAGTAAAATTACTAATGACTGGCGCTGCTACATCTACTACTTTTACAAAAATTGTTCCACAGACACACAAACTAAAAGTTTTCTACGGTGCAGTTTAGTACATATTATGTATGACTGGTTGATATTAAACCAATTAGACTTCTGGTTGTGTTATTAACAGAAATGTGTATGTAATATGCA
This sequence comes from Dendropsophus ebraccatus, assembly GCF_027789765.1. Taxonomy (NCBI): domain Eukaryota; kingdom Metazoa; phylum Chordata; class Amphibia; order Anura; family Hylidae; genus Dendropsophus; species Dendropsophus ebraccatus. The sequence continues at coordinate 79,514,875 of NC_091456.1, read as the reverse complement.
GAGCAGGCCTGCTTTACATCTTATAGAACAGTTTGCTTAACATCATTGCAATGATTTTATAGAGTTCCGTATACTTGGGGTTTCGCCTAGGAAAAGTATAAAAATGTCAGTGAGTTCTTATTATACTAATATTTATACTACACAACAGGATATATGAAATTTGCCAATATTTCTTGTTTTATGACTCAGGGGAAATAAAATACTAACTATGTTAATCAATAATTTATAGTGTTAAGTATTGGCTGCAGGTAAAACATATTGCTTTATTAAGGTAAGCATGGAAAGAGTTATAATATACATATCACCACATTCACACTTACTTATATGGAATATTAGTAAAAATACACATGATGTATGCACTATTTTATTTTTACGTTTTACTACGGAAAATCGGTTGTGTATTGACTCTGCAGTTTACCAGCCAATAAATCAAACAATGTAAACCTGCATGTGAAGTTCTTCTTCTCTATTTTCTGATAGTAAACAATTTATTGAAATGTGCATTAAAGTACAAGTCTCTTCATACAATCTAAATCACTAAAGCAAACATAACATATTTTAGGGGTGTGAGGCAAGGCAGCAAACTCCTTACTGTATGTATAAAATGAAGTTGTCTGTCTTTTATTAAAGCTCTAGAACATTAAATGTGAATTCCAGTGTTTTACAAAGAAATAAAATGCTGCTTGGGTGGGCGGAAAATAGAAAAAAAAAACATACTTACCTAGCCCCAATCTCAAATCTTCTCCCTTCTTGCTGATTCTGAGATGAGTAGTGTTGAGTGACTATGCTGCCTGGTAGAAAATAATGGGACATGTATGAAAAGGTGCAAATGCCTTTTTTAGGCACAGATGGGGCAGTTTGGCATAAAAATATTCGCAAAGGGTATTTTTGCAAATATTTTTTTCGCATCATCCCCATCTGCGCCACATTTGCCAGTGGGGCGGAAAGGGGGGCGTTACAGGAGGTGCAGCAGTACACAGAGGGGGAGTGGCCTCTGCATGCACCACATTTATAATTTTTCCGGCGGAAAAATGATACTGAAACCTAGGTGTACATGTAGGTTTCAAAATTTGAGCTCAGGATTTATGTAGAGGCAGTGCACCTCTTCATAAATCCCCTGAGCTCCGGAGCTGCTGGGATGATCTTCTCTGACACTGGCCGATCCGTGACCCGGCCGGTGTCTTACGCTAACGAAACATAGCTTGACTCAGGTAATAAGCACTCAAGCATTTTGATTCTCGCTCAACATTAGAGATGAGCGATGAGTGCAAAACTGTGGCACCTCAATGGCTCCATTCTAGGGCCCTGCAGCCTATCCTGTCCAAGTTGCAGCATACTCTAGAGTCTACAGGAACTGGGTATTAAATGTGAGAGGAAACCTCTCTGTTTTATTTACCTAATGTCTCCTCTGGTAGCACAAGGGGCACATCTGTGCCTCTAAAAAACAAGGGAATACTGAGTTGCAATAATAAACACAACCCATGTACCAATATGATGTTATTGTTGAAAAAACAGAGCTGTAAAATAGGGACATTTAATTTTCATTTTTCAGCAAAACTAGACTGATGAGCTATCTACAATATAGTTCATCGGTCACTGATCAGTGGGGTTCTGACACCCAACACCCACATTGATCAACTGTTTGGTGCCCGCACTATACAGTGAATGGAGTTTGACTTGTCATTGCAGCTCATCTGTTATAAATTGTTATTAACTGAGCTGCAGTTACAGGTCACAACAACTACACAGGGTACAGTGACTGATAAGCTATCCTGTGGATGTATACTGTAATCTTTCTTAATAGCCAGTCTTATGCTATGTTTACACAACGTCCAAAAAAAAGAAAAGACGTCTGCTTTTTCAATTTAAAAAGACGTCCATTTTAAACGTAGCCTTATTTTTCTTAATTAATTTACCATTAAAAGCATATGATTTTTTATGGATCTTTTTTCTCTTGTTGAAAACCAGTACAGGACATGTAGTGTCACAGTATACTGTAGAGAGGAGATACTATACACACAGCAGTACAGGACATGTAGTATCACAGGTTACTGTAGATAGGAGATACTAGACACACACAGCAGTACAGGACATGTAGTATCACACTGTACTATAGAGAGGAGATACTACACACACAGCAGTACAGGACATGTAGTATCACAGGATACTGTAGAGAGGAGATACTAGACACACACAGCAGTACAGGACATGTAGTATCTCAAGATACTGTAGAGGAGATACTAGATACACACAGCAATACAGGACATGTAGTATCACACTGTACTGTAGATAGGAGATACTCAACAGCCAGTCACTGCATCCACTTCAGTAATACTGGGGTGTAAAATGGCCACTTTCATTGGTCTATCATCTAGGGTTTTTTTACAAGTGCCTCAGATCCTGATTGTCTGCAGTATTATGTTGAGTTTGGTCTTAAGTTAAGATAATCCAAAAAGGAATATACAGTATGTTGAAATTTGTATGTTGAAAATATTGAGCCTTGAGGCCAATTTACTGTACACAATAAAAAAATAATATTCAAATATTTCAATACTTCAAAGTGTTAAAAAATGATAATAAAATAATAATAAAAAGTGTCTGTCAAATATTTCCAAATACTATAGATATTATTTGTACAGGGTATTATATTTATTGCACAATCCTGCCTTTATCTGTTATAGGTACCTTTTCCATAGGTTATTACATTTAACCCAGATATATCAGCAGTCCTATGCAGACCTCATGCTCTCCTGCACTCAACCATGGTAAGATGATGGCACACTCACTATCACATTTCAGGATTTTGCTTCCTCAAGGCCCATTGTTTGTTTGTGCATAATTTATTGATGTGGTTTTCTGGAATACAGCAACAGACACTGACATCAGTAGAATACGGGTATAGTATATCTCTGGTTATTGCTTTTTTAACCTATTTTTGTGTTTAACTGTCTCCCATTATGCAGTTGTAGCTTCGTGATACCTTCCTAGTGATTCTGAGATAGTTTTTTTGGCACATACTGTACTTTAGGTTAGTAGTAAATATTGGCCATTATCCTTATGATTTTCTTGTGAAAAATGCCCCAATTTTGTGAAAAATGGCAAAATTAGCATTTTTCTTACTTTCAATTTTCTGCGGGCACTGGGCGGGTTTAGTCATTTGATCATTTTATTGCCTGCATTGTTACGCACATGTCTATATAAAAAATGTCATAATCAGTTATCTGGACAGAGAAGATGATTAAGATATAGAGATGAGCAAATAGTGAAATATTCAATCAATTGGATTGGATTTGAATAGCTCCCGATATTCGACTATTCGATCGAATATCGAATCCCATTATAGTCTATTGGAGAAAAATCTTTGGGACCTGAAAATCAAGATTCGACGAATCGGAGGTCACCAAGTCAAAGGCATCTTTAGAAAGTGATGCAAACACCTTTGGAATGCATCTGGGAAAGCAGGGAAGCAGTATTTTACAGGGCACGGTATTTATTTATTTAAAAAAACGTGTAGGGTTCCTTCTATTTTAAAAACCAGCTGCGTTAAAAAAACAAGCAACAGCAGCCTAGAAACACCAGGCCCTCCCCAGCCTTAATATTACCAGCCTGCTGCTGCCCAGTCCAGGAGCGCCAATTTTGACGCTCCGGGACCACTGGCACCCGACTCTTCCCAATACCCCTGGTGGCATTGGGTACTGGGGTAATAATGGTGTGTGGGGGGGGGTAGTGTTAGCCATTTTACACCGGCTAACACTAGGCCCTGACTTAGTTATGGACTCCTTCTATTAGACGGCTTCAAATACTAAGTCAATAAAGTAGAGAAATAAAGACAAGACACAAGTGAAAAATATTTTTTATTCAAATAAAAACAACCCCACACCCCTTGTTGACTATTTTATTAAAAAAAAAAATCCCAACAACTGCTGGTCATCGACTTAGTCTATTGAATCCGCTGTAATTCAAAGGATACTGATATCTGAAAAACAAAAAGGGAGAAACACACACAAAAACACACAAACAGGAGCACCCATCATTGTGAGCGGTGTTGTGTTCCTTACAGTATGCAGCATCTTTACAGATCGCTGCTTACAGTGTGGCACCCAAGGGGTTAAGAGAGGATGCATTGCATTCCCCTTAACCCTTTGGGTGCCATACTGAACAATCTGGCCCAATTAAGGGTCTAATCGGGGCTAATTAAGGGTGCCCACTTAACCCCTTGGGGGATAGACTGATGTCATACTGCATCCATACCAGTGAGGAAGGGGTTAAGTTACCCCCTTCCTTGCTGGGATGGGTGTAGTGCGGGGGGGGGGGGGGGCTTTCTACTCACCCTCCGATCTCTTCTATCTTCTATATTCTATCTTCTCTCTTCGTCGGTCCCAGGCACACTGAGCTTAGTGTGACGGGATCGGCTCTTTATATGTCCGCTCAGCCAATCAGCTGAGCGGACATATAAATCTAAATGTTTCTTCTAATGTTGCTATTGTGATAAAAAGTAGCATCATTAGAAGAAACATTTGCTGTTTTAATTAAAGTAGTTTTAATTATTACATTGAGCTGTATTACCGGCAATAGGTATTGCCGGCAATAATACAGCTTCCTGTAGTCGTTAATATTTAATTAATAAAACACATTTTCGTTTTAATAAAGTTATTTTGGTAATAGCTTAATAGCTTAATTAAAACGAATACATACTTTTGCAATTAAATATAATGTAAATAAGTAAATATACATATTTATTTTTTATTAACAGTATATTTAATTGCAAAAGCATGGATTGGCTTTAATTAAGCTATTGAACAACAAAAATAACTTTTTTAGAACGAAACTTTGTTTTATTAATTAAATATTAACTATTACAGGGATCGGCATTATTGCCGGCAATTGCTATTTGCCGCTAATACTGATCCCTCTAATACTGCTTCCCTGCTTTCCCAGGCAGCATAAGCTTTATTTAAACAGCCAAAAAATTGTTTAGCTGTTTTAGTAAAGTTAATTTAGATTCGAATATTCAATCACATATTCGATTGAACTGAAATCTTACGAATAGTGCAGTATTCGATCGAATAGCTATTGGATTGAATATTATTCGCTTATCTCTCTTAAGATAAGTGATTACAGTGCAGTTACATTCAGTGATTCGAAGGGGGAATCTTCTGTGATCGAAGTTTATCACTTTAACTTTTCTTTCTCATCTGTCCTGGGTAGAGATGAGCGAACCAGGTTCGGGTTCGAGTCCATCCGAACCCGATCGTTCGACATTTGATTACCTGGGGCTGCTGAACTTGGATAAAGCTCTAAGGTTGTCTGGAAAACATGGATACAGCCAATGACTATATCCATGTTTTGCACATAGCCTTAGGGCTTTATCCAGCTTCAGCAGCCACCGCTAATCAAATGCCGAACGTTCGGGTTCGGATGGACTCAAACCCGAACCCTGATCACTCATCTCTAGTCCTGGGCCTTCTTCCAGCTACAACTCTTCTCCATGGAATCTGCCAGACAAACATTTAAAACAGCAACACTCACCTCGTCTTCTCTTCTTGCTTTACTGAAGTTCAAAAGACATTGTATTCATTTTAATCTGCACACAGGTGAGGGAGGAGAAACACAGGTGCATAAAGCGACGGCAACTCACTTTGTCTACAGCTTGACACGTCGGACGTATCTGATCGAGTCCATGGTACGCGTGCTACTAACAAACAGGTGCAACATATTGTAGTTAAAAACATATTACAAATTCATTAGAAACATCTAAAATCTTTGGGAGACAATACCACTTTGAGTGCTTGGGAAAAGGAGGGATAAGCTTCTTAGCCATTTTTTCAGACAGAACATTTCTTTCAACTTGTGTTCTTAATTTATCCACCATTTTGAGAGTAGGATCACCTGGTAGCTTACAGTAGGTAACTGTGTGGCTGAGCTGCTGGCTTACTTCAGCGGCGTAATCTTTTGCTGCCCATACCACTGTAGAGCCGCCTTTGTCAGCCCTTCTTATTATGACATTAGACCTACTTCTTAACTATTTGAGGGACCATTCTTCCCTAGCTGTTAGGTTACTCCCAGCTTTTGGATACAATATGGATTCAACATCCTTTAACACTAGGTTTGTAAAAAACCTCAATAGCGCCCCCAGGCTCCACTGATGGATTAATGGTGGATTTATTCCCTCCTCGAAAATCTTGCAGCTCAATCTGAGCATCCAACATATCTTTTTATATTCTGAAGAATTTTGCTGGACTCTGCCTATATATTTGCTGAGCACCGCCGCGTGTCTCTATTGAGTACTCTGTTTCTCATATACGTGATTATTAGGAATATTGTTGCTGCATAAAGTGAACTGGGTGGTGCTGGTCTTGGTATTTCTTTTGGTTGAAACATTTTAGGCTCTTGGCTCCAGCACCCTCTTCACCTCTATACACAGTCTCTATATGTATTGCTCCATAAAAACTTCTTACCATCATCATCAGTGTTGTTTTCACTAAATCTTTACCTCACCCAATATATAAATTAGTCAGTTTGGTGCACTGGGGGTCTAGCTACCACTTATAGTAAACTGATTTGCTCCTGCTGATTAATATTGATCCAACGTTCTGCAGTATTGTTGCTCTGTAGAATAGAGGAGTCTGGAGGGGTCTGGAAGAGTATAGAGAAGTCTGGAGGAGACAGAGGGGCCTGGAGGAGGATAGAGGACTCTGGTGTGGCCTGGAGAAGTATAGAGGCGTCTGAAGGGAACATAGAGGCATGGAGGAAGGTAGAGGAGTTTAGAGTGGACAGGGGGGCCTGGTGGAGGATAAAGGAGTCTGGAGGAAATAAAGGGGCCTGTTGGAGGAGGATAGAGGAGTCTGCAGGGGACAGAGAAGCCTCGAGGAGGATAGAAAGTCCTAATAGAAGAATTTTTTTTTCCATACTTTTCAATTCTGGGAGGGGACAGGGGATAAAACAGGTACAAAAAAGGAACAAATATTTACCTGTTTAATTTTTTTTTGAAGTGCCACTGGCCTTTTCATATCATCATTCGAAAGGTTTAACTAAAGTTTCTGTAAACCATCTCTTGTACCACTGATACAGTCAAAATAAAGTCCCCCCAGGCAGTCCCCCCTGTAGGTATTTGCAATCCCCCACCCAAAGTTAATTCCTCCGTTAGAATAATCCCCCTCATACCTGTTAGTAAAAATAAATAAATAAATGAAATAAAATAATAATAATAAAAGAAACATACATACTTAACTGGTTCCCTGCAGTACACTATCTTGAGGGGGGTATGGTGGTATTGGTCAGGTCTGGCATGGCAGTGCTATCCAGTCACAGTATGGCGGTATTGGTCAGGTCTGGTATGACAGTGTTATCCAGTCACAGTATGGCGGTACTGGTCAGGTCTGGTATGGCAGTGTTATCCAGTCACAGTATAGCCGCATTGGTCAGGTCGGGTGTGGCAGTGTTTTCCAGTCACTGTAAGGCGGTATTGGTCAGGTCTGGTATGGCAGTGTTATTCAGTCACAGTATGGCGGTATTGGTCAGGTCTGGTATGACAGTGTTATCCAGTCACAGTATGGCGGTATTGGTCAGGTCTGGTATGCCAGTGTTATCCAGTCACAGTATGGCGGTATTGGTCAGGCCTGGTGTGGCGGTGTTAAATGTGATGTGTGGAGCTATTACCTACCTATCCTGATGCTAATTGGTGAGTGAGGATGGGGCATCTTCAGGTTTAGTGCTTAGGGCAGCAGCAGCTGGTAATAGTGTCCTGTATACATGTAATGTATAGATGGAGTAGGGGGCCCTGTATACATGTACTGTATAGATGGAGTAGAGGGCCCTCTATACATGTACTGTATAGATGGAGTAGGGGGCCCTGTGTACATGTACTGTATAGATGGAGTAGGGGGCCCTGTATACATGTACTGTATAGATGGAGTAGGGGGCCCTGTACACATGTACTGTATAGATAGAGTAGGGGGCCCTGTATACATGTACTGTATAGATGGAGTAGGGGGCCCTGTATACCTGTACTGTATAGATGGAGTAGAGGGCCCTGTATAGATGGAGTAGGGGGCCCTGTATACATGTACTGTATAGATGGAGTAGGGTGTCCTGTATACATGTACTGTATAGATGGAGTAGGATGTCCCATATATACATGTACTGTATAGATGGAGTAGGGTGTCCTGTATACATGTACTGTATAGATGGAGTAGGGGTGTCCTGTATACATGTACTGTATAGATGGAGTAGGGGGGTCCTGTATACATGTATTGTATAATTGGAGTAGGGGGTCCTGTATACATGTACTGTATAGATGGAGTAGGGGGGTCCTGTATACATGTACTGTATAGATGGAGTAGGGGGTCCTGTATACATGTACTGCATAGATGGAGTAGCGGGTCCTGTATACATGTACTGTATAGTTTGAGTAGTGGGTCCTGTATACCTGTAGTGCCCTGTATATACATGTACTGTATAGATGAGTAGGGGGCCCTGTATACCTGTAGTGCCCTGTATATACATGTACTGTATAGATGGAGTAGGGGGTCCTGTATACATGTACTGTATAGATGGAGTAGGGGGTCCTGTATACATGTACTGTATAGATGGAGTAGGGGTCCTGTATACCTGTAGTGCCCTGTATATACATGTACTGTATAGATGGAGTAGGGGGTCCTGTATACCTGTAGTGCCCTGTATATACATTTACTGTATAGATGTAGTAGGGGGTCTACCAGTTATTACTGTGGATCTTGTGAGGCAGCTTCCCTAGTAACCATTGCTCCCTGTGAAAATGAAAGCAGTAATCCTATTGGTTGCTAGGCTCCCAACTGCTGTTTACTGCTGGAGACATGCAGCTAATTATATCACCTGTGTTTGCAGTGTGGAGATTTTCTCATTCATTTCTATGAGGCGCCGCTCTTCCCCCTCTCCTCCTGTACATTTAGCGGGGATGGGACCTTCGCAATAACCTTCCCGAGTATCCAATGAATCTGTGTGCCAAATTTGGAGTGAAACTGTTCAGGCGTTTGGAAGTCTATGTGGGACAGATAGACGGACAGACAGACAGACAGACTGACTTTGATTTTTATGATATAGACTAGAAAATGTACCTGGCGCTGCCCGGGTATAAAGTGTCAGTGTGTTAATTAGATTTGTTCTAAGGTGCCCAGGAGGCCAAGCTAAAGGTATTGTTTCATCTGAGTTAATCAGTGGAATTAGTGTATACCTGTAGTGCATAGTTGGAGGGGTTCTGTATACCCACAATGTACAGTTTTTAGGGGTCTCGCATATCTGTAGTGCATAGTTGGGGGGGCTGTATACCTATAGTGTATAGTTGAGGAAGGTCCTGTATACCTGTAGTGTGTATTGGGGGGGGCTGTATACCTGTAGTGTATAGTTGAGGGAGGTTCTGTATACCTGCAGTGTACAGTTGGTGAAGGTCCTGTATACCTGTACTGTATAGTTCGGGGGTCCTGTATACCTGTAGTACATAGTTGGTGCTGTATACCTGTAATGTATAGTTGGTGGAGGTCTTGTATACCTGTAGTTTATAGTTTGAGGGTCCTGGATACCTGTAGTGTATAATTGGTGGAGGTCTTGTATACCTGTAGTATATAGTTCGGGGGTCCTGTATACCTGTAGTAAATAGTTTGAGGGTCCTGTATACCTGTAGTGTATAGTTTGGGGTCCTATATACCTGTAGTATATAGCTGATGGAGTTCCTGTATACCTGTAGTATATTTGGGGTCCTGTATACTTGTAGTATAGAGTTGGTGAAGGTGCTGTATACCTGTATTATAGAGTTTTGGGGTCCTGTATACCTGTAGTGTTAAGTTTGGGGTCCTGTATACCTGTAGTATATAGTTTTGTGGAGGTCCCGTGCACCTTTAGTGTAAAGTTTTGGGGTCCTGTATATCTGTAGTGTCCTGTATACCTGCAGGGTTGTATTTACCCTTATGGCAGTGTTATTCAGTCACAGTGTGTCGGTATTGGTCATGTCTGGTATGGCGGTGTTATCCAGTCACAGTATGGCGGTATTGGTCAGGTCTGGTGTGGCGGTGTTATCCAGTCACGGTATGGTGGTATTGGTCAGGTCTGGTATAGCGGTGTTATCCAGTCACAGTATGGCAGTATTGGTCAGGTCTGATATGATGGTGTTATTTAGTCACAGTATGGCGGTATTGGTCAGGTCTGGTGTGGCGGTGTTACCCAGTCACAGTTTGCCGGTATTGGTCAGGTCTGGTATGGAGGTGTTATCCAGTCACAGTATGGCGGTATTGGTCAGGTCTGGTATGACAGTGTTATCCAGCACAGTATGGCGGTATTGGTCAGGTCTGGTATGGCAGTGTTATCCAGTCACAGTATGGCGGTATTGGTCAGGTCTGGTGTGGCGGTGTTATCCATTCACAGTATGGCGGTATTGGTCAGGTCTGGTGTGGAGGTGTTACCCAGTCACAGTATGGCGGTATTGGTCAGGTCTGGTATGGAGGTGTTATCCAGTCACAGTATGGCGGTATTGGTCAGGTCTGGTGTGGCAGTGTTACCCAGTCACAGTTTGGTATACCTGTTGTGCCCTGTATATACATGTACTGTACGGATGGAGTAGGGGGTCCTGTATATACATGTACTGTATAGTTGGAGTAGGGGGTCTACCAGTTATTACTGTGGATGTTGTGAGGCAGCTTCCCTAGCAACCATTGCTCCCTGTGAAAATGAAAGCAGTAATCCTATTGGTTGCTAAGGCTCCAACTGCCGTGTCTGCTGCAGCTAATTATATCACCTGTGTTTGCAGTGAGGAGATTTTCCCATTCATCTCTATGGGGCGCCTCTCTTTCCCCTCCCCCTCCCCTCCTGTACATCTGGCGGGGACGGGACCTTCGCAATAACCTTCCCGGGCACCCAATGTATCTGTGTGCCAAATTTGGGGTCAAACGGTTGAGGCGTTTGGAAGTCTATAGAGGACAGACAGACAGACAGAAGGACAGACAGACAGAAAGACTTTGATTTTTATGATATACTAGAAAATGTACCCGGCGCTGCCCGGGTATAAAGTGTTAGTGTGTTAATTAGATTTGTTCTAAGGTGCCCAGGAGGCCAAGCTAAAGGTATTGTTTCATCTGAGTTAATCAGTGGAATTAGTGTATACCTGTAGTGCATAGTTGGAGGGGTTCTGTATACCCACAATGTATAGTTTTTAGGGGTCTCGCATATCTGTAGTGCATAGTTGGGGGGGCTGTATACCTATAGTGTATAGTTGAGGGAGGTCCTGTATACCTGCAGTGTACAGTTGGTGAAGGTCCTGTATACCTGTACTGTATAGTTCGGGGGTCCTGTATACCTGTAGTATATAGTTGGTGCTGTATACCTGTAATGTATAGTTGGTGGAGGTCTTGTATACCTGTATTATATAGTTCGGGGGTCCTGTATACCTGTAGTAAATAGTTTGAGGGTCCTGTATAACTATAGTATAGAGTTGGTGGAGGTCCTGTATACCTGTAGTGTATAGTTTGGGGTCCTATATACCTGTAGTATATAGCTGGTGGAGTTCCTGTATACCTGTAGTATATTTGGGGTCCTGTATACTTGTAGTATAGAGTTGGTGAAGGTGCTGTATACCTGTATTATAGAGTTGGTTAGTTCTTGCACAATTTGGAGGTGTGTATAGGGTCATTGTCCTGTTGTAGGATGAAATTGGCTCCAATCAAGCGCTGTCCACTGGGTATGGCATGGCGTTGCAAAATTGAGTGATAGCCTTCCTCATTCAGAATCCCTTTTACCCTGTACAAATCTCCCACCTTACCAGCACCAAAGCAACCCCAGACCATCACATTACCTCCACCATGCTTAACAGATGGCGTTAGACATTCTTCCAGCATCTTTTCATTTGTTCTGCGTTTCACAAACGTTCTTCTTTGTGATCCAAACACCTCAAACTTGGATTCATCTGTCCACAACACTTTTTTCCAGTCTTCCTCTGTCCAATGTCTGTGTTCTTTTGCCCATCCTAATCTTTTTCTTTTATTGGCCAGTCTCAGATATGGCTTTTTCTTTGGCACTCTGCCCTGAAGGCCAAAATCCCGCAGCCGCCTCTTCACTGTAGATGTTTACACTGGTGTTTTGCGGGTACTATTTAATGAAGATGCCCCTTGTGGATCTGTGAGGCGTCTGTTTCTCAAACTACAGACTCTAATGTGCTTATCTTCTTGCTTAGTTGTGCAACACAGCCTCCCACTTCTTTTTCTACTCTGGTTAGAGCCTGTTTGTGCTGTCCTCCGAAGGGAGTAGTACACACCGTTGTAGGAAATCTTCAATTTCTTTGCAATTTCTCGCATGGAAAACCCTTCATTTCTAAGAAGAAGAATAGACTGTCGAGTTTCAGATGAAAGTTCTCTTTTTTTGGCCATTTTGAGCGTTTAATTGACCCCACAAATGTGATCCTCCAGAAACACTATCTGCTCAAAGGAAGGTCAGTTTTGTAGCTTCTGTAACGAGCTAGACTGTTTTCAGATGTGTGAAAATGATTGCACAAGGGTTTTCTAATCATCAATTAGCCTTCTGAGCCAATGAGCAAACACATTGTACCATTCGAACACTGGAGTGATAGTTGCTGGAAATGGGCCTCTAAACACCTATGTGGATATTGCACCAAAACCCAGATATTTGCAGCTAGAATAGTCATTTACCACATTAGTAATGTAAAGAGTGTATTTGTTTAAAGTTAGGACTAGTTTAAAGTTATCTTCATTGAAAAGTACAGTGCTTTTCCTTTAAAAATAAGGACATTTCAATGTGACCCCAAACTTTTGAACGGTAGTGTATATATGTACAGTATATATATATATATATATATATATATATATATATATATATATATATATTCATGCACGAGCACTTTATCACACTATTTGGAATATGACACTATGCACGAGTAGTAGCTGCACGAGTAGCAGGGATGCACTGTGAGATATGCAATTTAAAGTCATTATACAATAACTTCCTCTATTCAATGCGTCCCTATGACCACTAGGGATAGCTTGAGGTTGCTCGAACTAGGAAAATAACAAGATGGCCGACGCCGTAACCAGAGTGAGGGCTTCCTGGATCCCGTAATTCACATGGGCAGGCGTCGATACGCCAGGAGCCCGGCATATAGGTATAAGAGGGACCAATCAGTAGATGGGAACATGGCCTCCGTGATCAAGCCGGAAACGTGCGTTGGGGGAAACTACACACAGCAGTTTAGGTAATATCGCAGCTTTCATTCCCCGATCCTTATTATGTACATGTGATTTTATTTGCACTTGCACTTTGGGATTCGTAGGGAGTATGGAGGTTTAAAGAAGGGGCAGTGCAATAGAGACCAGTTTGGTCATGTTACTTCACCCATTGTGGGCGTATGTTTACATTGTGCGGTATCCAATTGTCCTCTAATACGATTATGTTGTTGTGATTTGCCGTCCTGTGTGAAGGATTTTTTTTTTCTGTTCTGCATTTGTAATTTTAAAAAATGAACTGTTGAATAAAGATTTTGAGATTGTTTGATTAAATTGGTGTATAGCTCATTTTGTAGGATAAATACGTTCCATATTTAGTTATGGTGAATGGAGAATATAGTGGTCTCCTTATAGGGGTTGCCCCTAGGCTGGGCCCTTCCCTGGAGGGATATCTGGCTAGTCCCATGCTTCGAGATTCCTAAATGAGGCTTCATTGACAGTGTTTTTTTGTTTATTTGTATTTCCCAGGGAGCAATGTACCTAGGTTTTTACTGTGTTGAACACTTTTACTAGCAGCAATCAGTGTCTTCTTTAGCTGGTCTCCCAGTGATCAATTTACTGTGGTGGTCTACTAGTGGTGATGAGCTAATAGTGAAATACGAATATCTCCCAAATATTCGATCGAATATTCGATCCCATTAAAGTCAATGGGAACAAGTATTCGATTATTGAAAAAGATCTATTCGACCACTTTGAGGTAAAAAACGGAAGCAGGGGGAATCAGCTTATCAAATATTTATCGAATATTCGGCTAACTATTCCATAATATTCGATAGATCAAATACCTTACTATTCGATCGAATATCGAATTCGCTCAGTATTCGCTCAGTATTCGCTCATCACTATCTACTAGGCATTGCTCCCGCCTAGCCAAAATCCTACTCCACACTGATGAAGGGCAATGCACTGATGAGGGGCAACACCCTGAAACAGCTGTTTGTGGATGGATATCTGGCTTTGGTATTTCCCTTGAGTTGGATATTGACTGAAAGGGCCACTTAATATGGTGTTTTCTGTGGTCTCCTTACAGGAGCCACCCCTTGGCTGGGCCCTTCTCTGGAGAAATATCTGGCTAGTCCCATGTTTCTGGAATCTTAAACGAGGCAACACTTTTTTTTGCATTTTTTTAGCCTGAAACTAGTGGAAGGTTCCCTTTAAATTAGAAAATAGATATCATCAGCGTGATGTCCTTACAGTCATGGTAGTGAGTATAATAATAGTTACTAATCTACCTCTACTGTGCACTCATGCCCTTGATTTAATATGTCTACTTCTCTTTATGTAGAAATTTCCATGGCTTTTATAAATGTTTTCCAATTATAATGCCATACGTATTTCAGGTTAAAATTATGTGACTATGTAGAATTTTAAGAAGCCAACATGCATTAAGAATTAGTGTCCAGTTGCCATTTACAGGTAAAATACCACTTCTCTTGGACCAGTGTTACAATAACTCTAAGCACTTTAGCATCCTGTCTGACAAGCCATAGCAACTAGTAATACACTGGATAAAAAGTAAAAATATATGTAGATGTGTGTACTGTATGTGTGCATGCATATATGTTTCAATTAGAGATGAGCAAACTTATAGTAAGTTTGGGTTTGTGTGGCCCCAAACATTCGGTATTTGACCCCCAGTGGCTGAAGAAGATGTTTTCAGCCCAAATACTGAATTTTGGGTTTATGAGAACTCTCTAGTTACAATTTTTTTAAAAAAAGGGAAAAAAGGAAACAGTAAAAAATTGTAGTAATACAAATTAGCCTTAGAAACTATGTGTAATGCATTTTTTTAACCTTGTTTTAATATCATGAAATATAATATACTTTGTTCTATAATACACCATAATTGCTTTCTATTCTACCACTATTAATTTGTCACTCCAAAATTACTACCTAAGAAGACAGATTTACTAAGAAAACGAAGGCAAAAGAGAGTTAAAAAAAAAAGAGACAAAGATTAATGGATATAGAGAGGACTGTGTGCTGGGAGGTTAACATTAAGATGCCCCTAGTCATAAAGCACTATTTTAATTTATTTTTCCCTTCAATCAACACTTTTGTGCTTGGAAAATTTCCTTAGTGAAAAGAGAGCTGTTTCCAGAAGGGGACTCGGCAAGCTTTCAATAAAGGATTTAGACTTTGATTTGGACATTTCGTTGTAATCTCTCCCTTCCTCTTTACATTGGCCGGGCACTAGAAAGGGAAACAAGAGCCCTATTGCAATATGTGTCTCACAGGCTGTCGAAGCGTGAGCTTTGCTTCCTTGTTGAAGTGGCAGTAGTCTGTTCACTGTTTACATTTCCCTTGTAGGCATGTTTTTATATTTGTAATAGCAAAACAAAATTGACTGGGGAAAACCAACGATGTCCCCAAGAAAATCCAGCAAAAAATTTCACACTACAAATACAGTTTGTTCAGTCTTAACCAATTCTGTGCAGTGAAATTCATAAAAAAAATATAAAGACATCTTTTCAGCATTGCCTGTATTTCCCTAACAGATTTACTGAGGATTTAAAAGGTTTCTATATTAACAAATGAAAGTATATGCAAAAAATATAAAAAATACAAACATTTGATTTGTTGAATTTTCCTTATTGATCAGTACACACAGCTACTCTAGATACTATGCTGCAAAAAACTAGAACTAAATGAGCACGCTGCGGTGTATGCTATGGTCCTTCTTTCAACTTCTACTCTAAGTATATGGTTGCAGTACTACAGCTACTGGGGTCACAGGGAGTGCAACTATGTCTGGGCCATAACATACCCCCTCACTTCTTTGCTTATGTCTGACCTGCTAAAATTCAGCTCCAATGCTCAGCAGTATATGGAGGTCTGTACAGAAGCACTGACAGAGAGAGAGAGAGGTGTCAGACAGGTTGGAGGTCAAGAAGTAAAGTTAAAAAACAAGAGACTGACAGGAGCAGGGATAATAAGATCTGTATCATAAAGAGGAACTCTGGGCAGCTTTGTTTAAAAAAAAAAACACATTACAGTAGTCTGGCTCCTCTTATGCAGTTTTCTGCCTGCTCCACCTCTCTTGCCACCACTCCCGTAATTCTGTCCCCTCTTACACATACCCTGCCCCTTTTTGGGCCTTGTATCAATGTCACTTCCCTTTTTGTTTATCCCCATCTCTACCACACCCTTGCAGCAGAGGGAGCAGGAGACAGAGTGGATTGGCACAGAGGTCAGTTCTCTACAATTTCTGGATGTTAACTGCCAGTGTGGCAGAACTGTGCAGACATGGTAATACGTTATATAGAGACATCTATATAACTTTTAAAGTGCTTTTTGATATCTATCTATCTATCTATCTATCTATCTATCTATCTATTTATCTATCTATCTATCTATCTATCTATCTATCTATCTATCTATCTAGATATGAGACTGCTTATCTATAAGACCATGGAGGGTGTGTGTGTGTGTGTGAGTTTGGGTGGAATCCAAGCTAAGTATCGGGGCCTTTGAACCTTTAGCTATGCTCCTGTGTGGTTTAAAAAACATAACATATTTTTAATGGCAAGCATAATTCAGTGCCAGAAACTCAGAAATCCCAGTATTCCAACTGACCAATTAAAGTTGGAGTTCATTAGTGTTTTGTCTGAATCTGTTTGAGGTCAAATAAATTAAAGTGGCAGCTCTTCAGTTAAGTTATTGTACTAAAAATAGGAATTTAAAGGGAATCACCTATCTGCCTGTGTCTGCAGCTCTGTACCTGATAAGGACATGACAGATTCTTTTTGTTGACAACAAAAAATATTTTTAAAGAACTAAAATGACTGTCAATTCATTAAAAAAACCTTGCTTTGCCTTCTTAGATTTCATTAAGTATTTTGAAACATATATACACACGGGTGCAATTATGCAAAAAAAAAAAAAAAAAAGCAGTGTGTAAGACATTTTTTCAGAGCTTACACATGCATCAAGTTGCATTGGCCATCCAAACAAATGATTCAAAGCCCATATTTTCTCATGAATTTAGGATGAGGGATACATCTTGGCTTAAGGTGGGCATGTTGATTCTATATCCAAGAAAAAGTTCAAAACTTTCTGGTCTATCTTTTTTTTATTCTGGGATTACCTCCAGAGTTATGATTAAGACTTCAAAATTATGTGTGCCAACTTTATCCCTACCTAAATATCTTTGATATTTAAGCTTTAGCAAATATGTGTTAAGCTTCATTACCATTTAGAAGGGAACATTTTACTACTGTAGGTAACATGACTTTATAATTTGTAACTATTGAGATACATTTATATGTAGTTCTGATGGAATTACAAGTGCGAGTATTTTTATTTTGCAAACATTAATATTAGGGATGAGCAAACTTTTGAAAAGTTCGGTTCGATCCGGCGAACTTTCGTGAAGTTTGGATTCGTACGAACTGAACCTAAAACGAACCTTGCTAATAGTGATGAGCGAATAGTGAGATATTCGGATATTCGATATGCGTACGCATATCTCCTAAAATTCGAATATTTAATCTAATATTCTATCACATTAAAGTCTATGGGAACAAGTATTCGATTATTGAAAAACATCTATTGGACCACTTGGAGGTCTCCAAGTTAGTGATGAGCGAATACTTTTCGATCGAATAGATATTCGATCGAATAGTGAGATATTCGATTATTCGATATTCGATAAATATTCGAATCCCCCAGCTTCTGGTTTTACCCTCCAAATGGTCAAATAGATGTTTTTCACTAATCGGATACTTGTTCCCATAGACTTTAATGGGATAGAATATTTGATCAAATATTCGAATTTTAGGAGATATGCGTACGCATATCGAATATTCCAGATTCGTTACTAACTTTCTCAAAGTTCGGTTCGGTGACAAACCAAACTTTTTGCGAAGTTCGTAACGAATCTGGTTCGTTACGGTTCGGTACGCTCATCCCTAATTGATATCAAACATACATAAAATGTTATATGTATATTTTCCCATTATGACACAAGAAAAAACTTGTCCAGTTTAGCAGTTTTCTTTGACGCAGACTGGCTTAAAATTACATGACAGTTCCACTGCTAGGTGCTTCCTGCTTTCCCCTTGGATGTGCAGGAAATGTCCGATAGCTGAGGCAGGTCACAGCCATAGCCAATGATTAGCTGGTTATTAAACAAAAAAGCAGTCGGGACTTGGGACTGTCTATATGCAGTGGCAGATCTGGGCAGGTCTTATTTATTTTTTAGCAAACCTGGGGCTCAAAAAAATAAATAAAATAAAGTCAGCACCAGACAACTACTTCAAAGAGTTTATCTGGAGATTTTATTTATTTATTTATTTATTTATTTATTCCAAATCAACTGGTGTCAGAAAGTTATACAGATTTGGAAAAAGCTCAAGCCTTTAGGTACTTTGCAGCTGCTGTATGCCATGCAGGAAGTGGTGTTTTCTTTCCAGTCTGACACGGTGCTTCCTGCTGCTACCTCTGTTTGTGAGAGGAGCTGTCCAGAGCAGTCCCTATAGTAAATTTCTCTTGTTCTGGACAGAGATAACAACAGATAGCTTTGTGTTAGACTGGAAAGAATACCCACCTTTCAGTAGGGCATACAGTAGCTGATAAGTACTTGAAGGCTTGAGATTTTTTTATTCAAAGTAATTTACAAATCTGTACAACTTTCTGATATCAGCTGATTCAATTTATCCCACCCGAGTACCCCTTTAATGTTAATTCTTTCACCTATATATGTATACTATGCTCTAATTGAATCCACTGTATTATAACGACATATTTATTCTATTAGCACAAATAACAAAAATACTGTGTCATTTAGCTAGCCGTAAAATGAAGTATTCATAGAGAATTTCCCCCCCCCCCACAAATACCTCCATTACAAAAAGCTGAGGCCACAACAGCACAAGTTTCTTTCACATGGCATAGACTAGTATACTGTATATCTTTTAATAAGACTCTTAAAGAATCAAAATGTTACATCAATATACTTCAATTTGCATATGCGTTGCAGCTGTGAATTAAAGTATCCATTTATTTTTAGGGAGATAGATAAAACAAAATAAATTTGTTGCTGTAACTGAATACTTATTTGTAGGATACAATATGTCTAATCAAATTAGAGCCAATATAGGTATTTATTATATATAATTGGTCCTGTATATGACATAAGAGCTCTTTATTTGGTAAGCAATGTGTTAAAGTTACATTCTTATAACAATGTCTTATATGAAAGATTCTTCAATGAAAAGTGTGTTGTGATGAATATTTCTTTATATCCATTGTTACATTGATAAGATTAAGCTGTTCTATTATTAGAAGCAATATAGTCTGTGTCACTGAGGAAATAATCAGTAATTTATTTATCAATCATTTTGTTAAAAGACCAGAGGACTCTCTATTTTGCAGCTGGCTCAAAGGTATTGAGAGCCCCAGAAGTTCATGGTTTTTCCGGTATTCTAAGTTCTACTTATGGCTTTTCCTGTATATGACACTCAACACCACCTCTGTGGTCTTGAAGGCCATTCTCTTCTTTACTTTCTTTAGTCACAAATCATTCTGAGGCATCCCTTAAGTGCATTTGTATTGTTAAGTGCACTGGCTTGATTTGGTGTTAATTCAATTGGAGTGCCCTTAATAACTTGTGGGACTGAAGCAATGCATTCAGCCTTCACCTTGTTAGCACAGGTTGCAGGTCTGCAGGAGAGCAGAGCACCTATCCCACAGCAATTTACCAAAGTTGCTGATAAAATTTTCATAAGAAAACCTTTTTAGTTTGACCCTACTGTGTTATGTTACCATTAAGAACTTAGCTGCAGAGCCCGGCTTCTGGTGACACTGGTATCACACACAAAGACCTTTCCGTTCCTCTCTCTAAATATTATACCATAGAACCGGATGTCCATGTCCTTGAATGCTTTAAAATAACTGACAGTAGCAAACACTCAGGTACAGTAAGCATGGATAAAGTTTAACATTTAGACCCAGTGCACATAAATGTTTTGCAAAAACCAATGCTATATAGTAAAATATAATTGTTTGTATGTGATTTTGAATAAACCCAATAAATAACATAAATAGGAAGTCATAAAAATTAACTTTAGAATGCCGCAAATCCAATACATTTCATCATGTTACTATTTCAGTCGCACTAACATGATGCTACGGCTTTTATCAACTGTTATGGAATTATACAGTATATGATAGTGAACAAGTAATAGCAATAAATTAATAAACTCCACTTTATACTAAACTTACACTTTATACTGATATCGGCCTAAGCATCAGTATTAAGTGTATGTGGGTCTCCCAAATCTCTAACAACAGATGATGTCGGTGGAGATAGGCGTTGCGCTTGATGGAGCGTCACTGCTTTTTCAATCACAATAACATGATGCTACTGCTTTTATCAATTGGTATGGAAATATACAGTATAAGGCTATGTTCACACTACATCAAGCCTTGACAAAGAGATTGGATCTCGAAATGTCACCTCAATGGATTGCCCCATGTGAAGCTCGGCTGAGCTAAAGAGACTGTGCCGCCTCCGCTATGCATCGTATTGTTTGAACTGTGCACTAAGGGTGAATATGTAACTCTGTAAAAACAAGTGTATCTTGTCTTTTTCATGAGAAGTAAATTGCAATACTGAAGATTCTGGTATCAAGTGTGTATTGGATTACTGTGCGGGTTTCACAAGCGCCCGTGTGAATACCGGTTGAGGACTGGCACTTGGCGTTTTTTTTATTTTTTGATTCAAAAACTAAAGTATAGACATCTATGCTGAGGGAGTTAAAAAAGACAGGTAAGCAGCAACCCATTTCATTCCTTGTCCCATCCTGCATTATGAGATATTTCTAAATATTCATTGAGATAAGGAACTGAAGAAATAACTGTACACATGTATTGAAGTTAGAAATAATACAAAACCATCGTGGAATGTAAAGAGTTAGATATCTATATTGCAGTTACGGCAGCTCTCATCTAAAAGTTGCTATAGACAAATTGAGCAACAATGTTACTTTTCGACAGCCTTTAAGGCCTGCTTGGGAATATGGCAAGATAATCAATTGAATAATCAATTTAAAGCTGTATTGATTCTTTGAGGGAGAAAGCTTGTCCACAAGCTAAAATGAGAATTTAAATGAGTCATTTTTTGTGAAGTGAATTAGTTGTATGCAATGAGCTATGAAGTCGTAATATAAGCAATCAGCCATGGAAATCACTAAATTATTGTCGCACAGAAAGTGAGGAAAATTGGAAAAAAGAGAACAGCTCTTGACATGAGGTTGGTTATGAGCAATACCTAATGCACTAAAGAGTTTGTATATTTTTGTATGAACCACATGACCTCAAATAATTAATATTTTAACTCATAATTTAATAACATATGTAGTGTCTACACAATCAATCACCTCTTTTTAAGGTGTAAAATATTTTCTGTATAACAGTGGTGTGAGCAGATGCCATGCTGCTCACCTCCTTCATTCCTAGTGTGAACATGGATGGATTCTGTCCTGACCTAACTGATTGCATTCTAGTAAACGCCCTGCATTTTCTGGAGTGAGATAATAATAATAATAATAATAATAATAATTTTTATTTATATTGCGCCAACAGATTCCGCAGCACTTTACAATTCTGGGGGTACATACATAGACATAAATCAGACTTTATAGAGATATACATATAGTTATCCATCCATGAGGAGTGAGGGCCCTGCTCGCATGCATGAGCTTACAGACTTTTAGGAGGGGGTTTGAGACAAAATGGCAGAGGGGCAAAGTCCTTCCTTTTTAGCATCTTTATAAATAAGACAGTGCAGGTAAAGGTGGGTAAACCAGTCACCAACCTGGCGTATGTATTGGGTGGGGGGAATCAATTTAGGGACCCTGGTAAGCCTACTTGAAAAGATGTGTTTTGAGAGCACCTTTAAAGCTTTGGGTATTGGAAATGAGTCTGACAGTCTTGGGTAATGCATTCCATAGAACTGGTGCAGCTCGGGTGAAGTCCTGGAGATGGTAGTGAGAGGTGCGGATTAAGGTGGTTGTTAGTCGTAAGTCGTTAGAGGAGTTTAAGGCACGGGTAGGGCGGTAGTCAGAGATGAGATGAGGGAGGAAATATAGGGAGGTGCAGCACTGTGGAGAGCTTTATGGGTGAGCAGGAGGAGTTTGTATTGTATCCTGTGTTTAATAGGAAGCCAATGTAATGACTGGCACAGCGGGGAGGCATCTGTATAGCGGCTGGTACATGAGCCTGGCCGCTGCATTGAGAATGGATTGGATAGGGGAAAGTTTAGAGGAAGGAAGGGCGATTAGTAAGGAATTGCAATAGTCTAGACGGGAATGAATCAGAATGACAATGAGAGTTTTAGCAGATTCAACAGTAAGGAAGTGACGGATTTTGGAGATTTTATTTAGATGCAGCTGAAAGGAAAATGAAAGGGATTGAATATGAGGAGTGAAGATCAGAGTCAAACGTAATCCCAAGGCAGTGGGCTTGTTGTCTAGGGGTTATGGTTGCACCACAGACAGAGATGGAGATGTCGGGTAGAGGGTGTTTAGCAGAGGGAGGGAATACAAGCAGCTCAGTTTGTGCAAGATTGAGCTTTAGGAATAGGGAGGACATAACGTTAGAGACAGCAGACAGACAGTTACTGGTGTTCTGTAGTAGAGCGGGGATGATATCACGGGAGGAGGTATACAGCTCTGTATCATCAGCATAGAGATGGTACTGAAAACCAAACTTGCTGATGATTTGTCCGATGGGTTAAGTGTAAAGTGAGAAAAGGAGAGGGCCCAGGACTGATCCCTGGGGAACCCCAACTGTAAGGGCAAGAGAAGATGAAGTGGAGCCAGAAAATAATACGCTAAAGGAGCGGTCAGCGAGATAGGAGGAAAACCAAGAGAGAGCAGAGTCCTTAAGGCCAATAGAGCGGAGCATGGAGAGGAGGAGCTGGTGGTCTACGGTGTCAAATGCTGCAGATAGATCCAGGAGAATGAGCAGAGAATGGTCCCCTTACCAGCACCTTAACAGTTAACTCCTTGCCTGGCCAGTGACAGGCCTGTCCCCCTGTCTTAGTTCTTGTCTGTTTGCCCCAATGACCACTGAGACCGTGACCAGGCTTCCTTTAAGACAGTCATTTACTGTGCTTGTTGCTTGCTATAGTGTTTAAATTGTGTCCCTATAATCACTTCTCATTCTGTGCTAGCTATACTGAATTACTGGTTTCAGGAATAAGTTCAGGATTGGGTTTACCGCTACACCATAATTATTCCTGTAGTTCATAAATGTGCATACTGTACCTGTCCTAGTTGTGTTTACGAAAGTAAAAAGAGGTGCAATCGGACTCTAGGAGCTTGCTAGGTGTAGGCAACAGATCCAAATCAAAGAAAACTTGTCCAAGGCACTCAAACTCATAAAATCACATTCTTTTTATTAATTACAAGTACAAAAAATTTCCACTTTAAAAGTAGCATGTACAATGTGTCCAAGTTGTTGGTTGTCACTTCGGATACATTGAGTCAAGTAGGCAGGGACAGTGGGGATGGGACAGCGTCAGGGTTGCACTTCTCTCTGTGTCTTCTATGTATACAATGACCAGTCCTGACAAGTGGATTGAATTAGGCTATTTTTATACTGAACAATAAAAAAAGAAGACGAAAATAGACTATCAATTCACCAACATAGCTAGGCTTTCTCCAGAAATGCCTTTGCTTTAATCTCTACGAAGTGATCTTAAAGAGCAACTCCAGCAAAATAAAATGTTTATTTGAAATCAACTGTTATCAGAAAATGCCAGAGATTCGTAATTTACGTCTTCTAAGAAATCTTAAGTCTTTCAGTACTTATCAGCTGCTGTATATCCTGCATGTCAACATCTAGGTGTATTACATACAGCAGCTAATAAATACTGGAAGACCTGAAATGTTTTAATAGAAGTAAATTACAAATCTATAGCACTTTCTGACACCAATTGATTTGAAAGCAAAAAAAAATCGCTGGAGTTGCCCTTTAAAGCAGCCCCCCACTTAAATAATTACATAACAAATTATTGTAGTCTGAAAACAGGGCCTACGTTTCTAAGGTGTCTTGTAAAACACTGAGCATTGGTGGCACCCTCAGTGCGAGAATACAATATAGCAATTAGTGAGAAAACAATAGAAGGGTTGATTTTCTACTTATAACAGGTGAGATCTACATTTCATACCAACACATATTTACACAACAAAGAAGTCAAAGATGTCATGAAATACATTAAACAAAAAACATTAAAAATTCATTAAGTCAGGTGTTAGAACCAATTGTATCTGTTGTATCAGAGCACGATGTAACATGTACAAAAAAGTAAAAAATAAATAAATAAGGAAATTTTGGAATCATGATAAAACACAAAATCACACAATTAAGTCGTTTATGAACTGTGATACAGATCATGTCATTTACTGTATAGAGTGTAAATACTGTGACAAATTTTATATTGGTTGTACAACAAGAAAATTGAAAATGAGAATTGCTAAATACCTATACGATATTAAGAAAAAAAGTCACAATATGTCAGGAGCAGCGCGTCATTTTGTAGATGCACACGATGGTAAAACTGAGCATTTAGTTTTTTATGGCATTGAAAAAGTACATAGAAATGTCAGAGAAGGCAACTGGGAACATAAGGTGCTTAGCAGAGAAGCGTTTTGGATACTAAAATAAAGGATATAGTTTTATGGGAATGGACTTGCCGTGGATACCTTTTTCCTTTTGTATCATGCTAGATAACTAGACTAATAGCCAGCAAAGGGTTAACTGACTTGGGATGCTATATAGGAGGTCAGGGGTCTGGTCCATGACTTGATTTGACCAGCCCCCTTATCCTCACTATGCACATAGGCTGAGAAACACTTTAGATTGACAGGGGGATCTGCCACTCCCACAGATTCTTACAGCACAGCTACTGCCAGGTAAACTGGACCAGTGGCTCCTAGCGTTGCCGGGGACAACATCAGGTCTTCATGATGTCACCTGGCCAGGAGTGCCTGGAAGACTCAGAGCAGGCTCCTGTAGCTTGGTCACTGTGTTGCTGCCGGAGATTGCTCCTGGTGACCCAGGGTGCCTCTCCAGCAGCAGAGGAGGACATCGCTGGAGCACTGGGATGTAAGTATATAACAGGTGAGCTCTAGATGCTATAGGAAAATTAGATTTTTGCCTCAGATTAATAAATCTGTCCCACTAGTCTAATGGGAAATATCAAGGTCACATATTAAAGATCTGTGAAAATTACATTTAGATTAGACAAGGATCCTAAACTCTGTGTTGGAAGTGTTTCTGTCTATTCCATATAGACAGGGAAATTTATCACGGCTTGCATGCCAGTTTTCTGGTGTAAGAAAGTCACAAATTTTCTTTATGTTAGGGGTTTGTATTGCAATATGTGTTTGGTGTATGGTAAAACAATAAAAGTTAAAAGACTAATAAAATGTGTATATGTATTTCTTTCTACTTTTACAGAGTTAAAAAAAGGAAAAACTTTTCTAAAATCGTATAAATGTAGTCCATGGTTCATTCATGGTGAATGGGAAAAAAAAAGCCATAAGGGAAAGATCACCTCATCCTTTGCCTTGCAAATACTCTTCAAGATCAAGGGCTGTTGGGTTCATCTATTATATATTCCACAGAAACAGTGTTCTTTTGACCAGAGCCTACACCTCTCTCTTGCCTTAAGCTCTAACCAATATTTCATTGGGCAATTGAAGTCGAAGATACATATAGCTTCATATTCTCTTTTTTCTCTTTCACTGACTATTTGGTACAGCCCTGTGCTTAGACTTTAAACATATGCAATGTAGATAGGTCAAAAGTAACAGCATACAGAACATCAAATTGCTCAATCAACACCAGACTTTTAGAAAGAGAAGGATTCAAATTCTCAGCTTTAACTATGAACCTGCCAAAAAGGCTCTAAAAAGTTGCTGAGCTAAGATTCCTTTCCTATTCCTCAAACCCTTTAATATAATTGTCTCATTACAGTTCAAAAAAGAATTTTGCTACATAATGCTATGTGTATATTACATTTCAATTAATTAGTGGGGAAAAGTATAATTTAAGCCCTTTTGAAGAAGAGATGAAGCTACATAATAAAAGAAAATAAAAAAAGACTGACATGCCTTGTAATATGAATACTATGTTAAGCATAAATGCTGAAAAAATCATCTGTTGCATATACCAAACAATATGTGTTGACCCTTATTTTATACCATACAGATACTTATGGGACTATAACTTCTTATTGAAAAAAAAAAAAAAAAGCACTTATAGTCTACTAACAAGTTGGCAATATGTCCCTGGAGCAATTGCTATTATACACTGCTCACAAAATGTTAGGAATATTTGGTTTGAGGGTGAAATAAGTTCACTCTTCAGTGATATTATATAATGAAAGTAGGGGATTTAATAGAAGCATGCAATGATGATTTCCTCATCTCAAAGAATTTATAGAAAAAAAATCCAACAACAATGGTGAGAAAACACCTACAAAATTTGTCACTGTCTCAATAACTAGTCGTGTCCTTGAGCATCAATTATAGCTTGACGACGTCAAATGCTGTTCACAAGTTGACTTATTGAGGTATGGCATCCCACTCTTCCTGAAGGGCAGCCTTTGGATCATTCAGGTTCTTGGCTAAAGAATTAGGAGCCTCTAGATGGCGACTCAGCTGATCCCATAGGTTTTCTATGGGATACAGGTCTGGAGAAAGTGCAAGCCACTTCATTTGAGGTCCCCTCAGTCTCCATCAGCCGTTCCCTAATGATACAACCTCCATGAGCTGCATTGTTGTCATCAAGGAAGATGAAATTAGGCCTGTGTTGTTAACAATGAAGCACAATGACGAGTTAGGCTGGAAACACAAACAAATATTTTTTTTGGAAGCTGCCACTGCAGTTTTTGTGCCAAAAGCGGAAGAGAATCCAACAGAGAAGAGAAGTACAAGTCCTATTTTTATATTTTACATCCCATTTGAATCCACTTCAGGTTTGGCACAAAAAAATGCAGTGGCAGTTTTGCAAAAAACTTTTGTGTTTCAAGCCTAATGATTTTATTCAAGTAGTATGGGCTTTTCACAGTACAATTTACAAAGTGTAGTAGGGCTGTTCTGTGTTGACAAGACACAATTATCCACATTGTAACACCGCTAGCAAGAACCATCCAACAAGCTCCTTGTTAAAGAACAGAAAGTTGGGGAAAAAGTACTGAAACACTATACAGTTACACATGCACATTGAAAAATTTAGAGAAGGTCACATTACGTTCACCTAAAAAGGTACATTACAGGTTCACCCTAAAAATTTCACCCATAAACCTAACTTTTTGTGAGTAGTGTATTGAACATGCATACTGTACCACATAGCCAAAGTTAAGTTCCTATCTTTTGGTCATATATAATTGCATAAAAGTTCTTCAATGAATTCCGGCCGCAGAAAACTGACATGTCAGTTGTTTGCGGCGGCGTATGGGATCCCAGACGGAGCGCACACGATGTGTGTACGCTCCGGCCAGGATCCCATAGAACAACAGGCATTGTTCCACCGCGGTAAAGGTACGGCCATTGTTGCCATCAGCAACAACAGCCGTACTTTTACGTAGTGTGAACATAGCCTGAAGATGTATGCACAGCTGCACGCACAACACGGCAGAACAGAAAGCTAGATAATTCCTGTTCTGTTGTTTGGGGGAGGAGAGTCGTGGACTTCTGGTGTGGGTTGCATCATAGGATAACTTATGGGCAGCTGGGGCTTCATTTCTACAAGGGAGTAAAACGAGAAGGGCACCAAGGGGGTCTTATTTTTATATGGGGACACATAGGTGCTCAACTCCTGTATGGAACCACAGAAAGGGGGGCTCTTACTGCTATATGGGGGCACAGTAAGGCCTAACTACTATATGGATTCACAAGGTGGCCTAACTCCTAGATAGGGCAGAGAGAGGGCCTAACTATTATATAGGGCCTGTCTTTTATAGGGTACACACCTGGGCCTTACTACTATATTTGGTCATAGAGAACTACTTTTTTAGAGCACAGAAGAGCACAGAGGAACCTTACTACTTTTTTAGGTCCCATATTGAGCCTACCTACTAAATGAGGGCAAAAATGGGCACTGCTACTGTGTGGATCAATTCAGATAGGGAGTTTGAACAGAGGTGAGAATGGCACTGGAGCAAGGAGCCTTAGATGTTTGTCTGGTAGATTCTGTGGTGGAGAGTCCCTCCCAAGATGAGAGTGACATCCCTCTTTTAACCAATCCTTGACTACAGCGCTGTCCCATTTCAGTCAATCAATTATTGGATGGTCATGCTGTTACTACCAAGATAAGAGCTACAGCCCACTCAGACAACCATTGACTGACTGAGATGAGACAGCGCTGTGGACATTGATTGTCTAAGCATTCTGTCACTTTCATCTCAGTCAGGAGGTGGAGGCTGCTGCGATGAGTCGGGGACACCAGACAGCCATAGGAGGACAACGGGGGATAGTGGACAGGTACACAAAGTTTTTTTTTCTATGTGTATTAAATTGTGCAGGTGCCATCTTGGACCGGGTTCTTTATGAATTTTGCAAAAAGTTTGGTTTGGTAATTTTGGTAACTTTTTGCAAAGTTCATAGGGAATCCGGTTTGTTAAATTTGGTTCACCTCCTAACTAATGTCTTCTATCCTTCTACTTCTTACTAATTTTCCGTTGATAGTTGATACATTGATCCAGGGATTATTCTGACTGCCATTGAAATCAGGAAGGAATTTTCTCCTGGTAATGGAGCAATTGTCCTCTGGATTTTTGTCTTCCTTCAACCTTATTAACTTTGTTACTATGTCCTGAACATCAATACTTTTCTCCTGCTGGGACCTTTTCTGGTTTATAGAGCACATAATAGCTTACTGACTCTTAAAGGGTCATTCTGAATTCTTGCTTTTCCATCCAATCTCTATCCATCCATGCATCCATTGATTAAATTTTGCCCAAAGTTGTTTACGGACTCTTCTACCATATTCTATTGTTTCAGTAGCTTTGTTTTTGACCTTCATCCCTGACGTTGTCTAAAGAAATTTTTACTCTAATGGGCACCCTATGTATTATGAGACCTCTGCCTTCCTTGAACTTGTCCTGTCCTCATATTTATTCAACTCTACCTGTTCTGAAGTCTGCCCTCATTATCTGCTTTAATAATGTTATTGTATTCATCTCCCGGGTAAGTTTCATGTTACATTGCAAATGTTTTTTTGTTGTCATAAATTTAACAACGTGTGTATTTGTATTTCTAGTCTGCTATGTTTCATAGAATTTCATAGAGGAAAAGTTTATTGGCTTTCTTTAAAACAGAAGTTTAATGACATTTTCCACTATTTATTAAGACCCTTACACTTTTCCATCACCAGATCTAGTAACCTACAATGTTATAATATGCTTGTACTTTGTTTCTTCTACATATTTAAAATCTCTACTTGATGCTTAGAAATAATTATCTGTTTATATTAAGAACCTAGAAGCCTGTTCTAACCTTGTAACCTTGTAAATAATTTTAGGTGAGATGGACCCCTATTCGGATATCCATTAGGATTCTGCTTTAACAGCATATCCATGCCCTAGCCTATTCCTTCCAATGCAACCCAAGGTTGTCTTGCAAGGCCCCATTCACACGTCCGTGTCAGTTTTTACTGTCAGGAAATCCTGATCAGGAAACCTCAAATGTCATCAGGAAAGTATCAGGATTTCCTGACAGTAATCCGTTTTTACCATCAGGAAACCATCAGGAAAAACCTTCAAGATTTCCTGATGAGAAAAAAAAAAAGTGTACCCACAAAGCCCCTAGTGTACCTGGATGGCCACAGGCTGCAAAAGTACAACTCCCATCATGGCCTGCCGGAAGGGGCATGATGAGAGTAGTAGTTCTTCAACCTGAATGGCCACAGACTGCAGAAGAACAACTCCCATCATGACCTGCCAGCAGAACATGGTGGAAGTTGTACTTCTGCAACCTGGATGGCCACAGGGCTGCAGAAGTACAACTCCCATCATGGCCTGCCAGGGGGTATGATGAGAATAGTAGTTCTACAACCTGGATGGCCACAGGGAGAACTGCCAGTCAGACTAGCTAAGCATAAGCAGTGTTAACTCCAAAGCTGTGACTGAATAAACCCAGACAGAAATAGACAAGTGTTCAGACAGGGTTGAGAACACTGCACAATACATATAAAACCTTGAATATCAGCGGTGTCTTGGCCGCAAAGCACAAGCAGAGGGGTACACAGAGGTCAGCACAGGAACAGACATGACAGTAGATAAGAAGTAGAGAACTGGGATTATTCTCAGCTAACTTTGGTACCAATTCTTAAAGGGGTATTCCAGGGAAAATTGATAAATTGGTAATGGAAAGGGTTAACCAAGGTTAACCCTTTCCTAATATACTTACCTGTCCTTTATTGCTCCCCCAAGGAGATCTGCGGTCCGGCCACGTGATCTTCCAGCTTACGACTCGTGGATCCTCTTCTTTTCCGGTTCGGTGACGTCACCATACCCGGCCGGCGTGTGGCTCTCTGTCTTATTAGCGGCAGAGCACTGAACCCTGACTGGCTTGGTAGCGTGTAGCCAATCAGGGTTTAGTGTTCTGCATCTCCACACACACCAGTTAAATCTGCAGGGCCGGCGACAGCACGTCATTGTGAGGGGTCCCTGCGGGGTGCCATCCGACATCACTCTGCAGGACCCCCCCCCCCCGTGTCAGCGATGCCGACCTGAGACCCGGGAGAGGAAGGGATATGGCGGGCGGCATCACTGACACCCGGGGGAGGTGGGGAGGTCCTGCAGAGTGATGTCGGATGTCACACAACAGCACCCTGCAGGGACCCCTCACAGTGACCTGCTGTACAGTTAGCTGATTCCCCCCGGCCCCCCTCCCTGTGTAATCATTGTGATCCTCCCGGCCCCCCTCCCTGTGTAATCATTGCGATCCCCCTGGCCCCCCTCCCTGAATAATCATTGCGATCCTCCCCCGGCTCCCCTCCCTGTGCAATCATTGTGATCCCCCGGCCCCCCTCTCTGTGTAATCATTCAGATACACAGATCACTCACCCCCGGTGTAAGCATGCTGCAGCGGCGCTGGACCCGATCTCAGCGCCTTTTTCAAACAGCTATCCTCAGCTGACAGGCGCTGTGTGTGAGGCAGGAGAGATTTTTTCCTTGCTCTGTACAGCTGAGTATAGCTGTTTGAAAAAGGCGCCGAGATCGGGTCCAGCGCCGCTGCAGCATGCTTACACCGGGGGTGAGTGATCTGTGTATCTGAATGATTACACAGGGAGGGGGGCCGGGGGGATCACAATGATTACACAGGGAGGGGGGCCAGGGGGATCACAATGATAACACAGGGAGGTGGGCCGGGGGGAATCAGCTAACTGTACAGCAGGTCACTGTGAGGGGTTCCTGCAGGGTGCTGTTGTGTGACATCCGACATCACTCTGCAGGACCTCCCCCCCTCCCCCAGGTGTCAGCGATGCCGCCCGTAGTATCCCTTCCCCTCCCGGGACTCAGGTCGGCATCGCTGACACGGGGGGGGGGGGGTCCTGCAGAGTGATGTCGGATGGCACCCCTCACAATGACGTGCTGTCGCCGGCCCTGCAGATGTAACTGGTGTGTGTGGAGATGCAGAACACTAAACCCTGATTGGCTACACGCTACCAAGCCAGTCAGGGTTCAGTGCTCTGCCGCTAATAAGACAGAGAGCCACACGCCGGCCGGGTATGGTGACGTCACCGAACCGGAAGAAGAAGAGGATCCACGAGTCGTAAGCTGGAAGATCACGTGGCTGGACCGCAGATCTTCTTGGGGGAGCAATAAAGGACAGGTAAGTATATTAGGAAAGGGTTAACCTTGGTCAACCCTTTCCATTACCAATTTATCAATTTTCCTGAAGATAACCAGATGAACCTGTGGGTGAAAATAAGAAATAAAACATTAGGTAACTGCGAATTACTGTATCAATAAAATGATGTGTTTGTAAAGCATACTTTATATCTTACTTTGTAGAGATATTTATAACCAAGATGAATTGGAAAGGAAACTGGGAACATCTGAACGATGAAGCAGCATACTAGACCAATATGACATTATGTGGGCCTCCAATAAGATCTATAATACAAACCCAATTACAATCAGTTAATTGCACATTTGGATAAGGTACCTGTCTATGGTCCATGACTACAAACACTAATTCAGTCCATGCCCAGCAGGGATAACAGTACAAATGTTCTTCTATTATATTGGATGGAAAATTATAGATCAGAATACATCTCCTTGATTGAATACTCCCTTTACAAAGGTATAATTTATTATCATAAGATATAGTCTCTTCACAAATATAATACTTAACAGTATGTAAAAAATAATAACTATGCCTAGAAGTCTTTGTTTCCTGTTTCATTTACATTGCTTTTCAAATATACAGCCCATGTGGTCAACATCATCACTTGAGCTTGATGTGAGTGGAATGACAACTTTATGTTGGACCATAAATATGTGGTAAATTATAGCAAAATATGTAATTAAGATGAAAACATTGCTGACAAAAATCACCAAACACATTTTTATGCTGTTAACATCAAATAAGAAATGGCAATACTTACAAATTGGAGGAGTAGACCAAAGAGTTGAATTTCATTTGTGAACAATAGTTTTATAAGGTCGTGAAACCAGATACTGCACTAAAAAGGTTGTTGGACGCAAGTTTTTAAAATTGAATGGTTCATGGTCAGTGCAAATTCCTTTGCTTTTGGTTGAAATGTGGTTTCCACATATTTGCTGGGAAATTGCATTGCAACAATTGAACATGTGTATGACACAAATGCAAGTCGAAAGAAAAGACTAGCTAATGTCTAAATGTTGTCCGTCAAGTCCAAAGGTTTTCTGACAAAATCTATTTAAATTCAATCTCAAAAACAGGATCTATTGTTTTCTTATATGTTTTAGTCACAACTACGCAATTACTATGCAAAGTAAGCTAAAAAAAAAAAACTTTCAGGGGGACATTTATTAAGTCCGGAGTTTTTTGCGCCGGACTTAAAAATGCCCCCGCAGCTCCAGCGATACGGAGATTTATGTAGAGGCGGACTGCCTCTACACAAATCCTGTGCGCGCCGGTGCGCACAGCCGAAAACCTACGCCAGCTGAGGACTGGAGTAGGTTTTCAGTGTAACTTTAACAGAAAAAGTTAATGAATCGCGCGGACTATGAGTCCGCGCCCCCCGCGCTACAAAAGCATGGCCGCGTTTCCCCTCTCTTGTTCAGGTGTGGTTTGCAATTAAGCTCCTTTTACTTCAATGGAACTAAGTTCAAAACCCCACCCAATCTGGAGACAAGAGAGTGGAAAAAGTGGCCATGATTTTGTAGCGCTTGATAATCCCTTTAAAGTTAATGGGAGACTCGAGCATTTAACCAGGTGCCCTCTGCTCGGCAGAGGGGAGGGTGCCATGTCCCCCTGAAAACTTAAGAAAGTGAAAGAAAGTCCAAAGAAATGGAACAAAAACAGCAGAACAATCGTTCGCCCGCCGCCTCTCCCTTCTCCCTAGACAACACAGGAATTCTAGGCCATGCTGAACACTCCTATGTGCAGGGAGGAGGGTTGGCAGGCCGAACCATTTGTTAAGACGTCAATTATTGTCAGATGGCTATTTTTTATTTTTATTTTGGCTATAAACCAGTACCAGTATACTGTACCAGTAACCAATATCAGTATACTGTATAAAACTGGTATAGTAGTGTATGTCAGTTGTATATTTTTTAGGTGTCACACAGGGAGATTACCTGAAAAGGAATTTGGGCTTTTTGTGGGTTTCTGGTCTACTTACTTAATCTATCTCTTTCCCTCCTCTAGCATTTCTCCCTGTCTGCTAAATGATAGCATCTGAGCTGACCATCATGTGACCCAGGCCTATATAGACCTACTGTAGGTCACCTAAAGTGGCAGGGTGATCATTGCTATGCCAGTAGCCAATATGGCTACGGCATGACAGGGTGTGCCAAGCCTTCGTCGCATGTTTATTGGCTAATTAAAGCCACCAAACATGCGGAGAGGAGACTTGCACTTTGGTCCAAGCACAACGAGGGGCTTGGTTGAGAATCAAGCAGTGCTGAGAAGCCAGATGATCAACTGTGCACTATGCTCAATAGAGCACGATCGCTTAACACTTCTGTTCATATGCTTAAGGAATGTCTGAGGAATAACTCAACATAACAACAAAATTTTGTTTTATAAAAAGATATCTGGAGATGGTTTTGCTTTCTGTTGAATGTGTTAATCATCCATGCATTTGCTGTATTTGCTATTATTCACTGAAAAAATACCACTAAATTACTGTTTTAATAATAATATTTATATTCTTTCCTGAATATTGGAC
Source organism: Dendropsophus ebraccatus (assembly GCF_027789765.1). NCBI lineage: Eukaryota > Metazoa > Chordata > Amphibia > Anura > Hylidae > Dendropsophus > Dendropsophus ebraccatus. The sequence continues at coordinate 79,480,217 of NC_091456.1, read as the reverse complement.
ATAAATGTAGTGGACCCAGCTTTGTAAAGTGCATATCATGGTTTAAAGATTTACAATCATTGTTCTCTAGGGGCGTAACTATAAAAAGCTGTGCCCCATAGCAAGCTTTGACAGTGTACTGTCCTTTGTCCAGTCATAAAGTTACCAAATAACACAGATATACAAGTACATTGCTCGCTATACATATTACCAACTCACTCTTACCAAACAAACCCACTCTTGCAAGGGCAACATTACCAATAACAGTAAGGACAGATAATACAGCCACAACACCACCATTATCACCATGTAATAGCCTAACACTATCACTATACTTTCGCTGGAAAACAACTACTACCCAAAGACTAATACAGTTGCATTCCCCCTGGTACTGTGTATAAGAATATAAAGTACAAGTGGGAATGGGACCGTGCTATGTATAGCCCTATGTGGTAGCCTTTGATCAGCGCAGGGGATCAGGAACTGTATGGTTTTCATAGTCCAGCAGTTACTGAAACAAACATTGGTGGCAGCAGAGGGAGCATTTGATCCTACAAAGCCCCAGCGCAATTTGCGGACAATGAAGATTTTCTAAAATCCTGGCATGAGGCACACCTGACCCATGCCAAAAATCTGATGTCCTTGGCCCTACTTCAAAATCAAAAAGAGTATGAGAAAATAACCACAGAGTTATGCCGTGCAAAAACTGAGCTCTTCAGGCGAATGTCGGACGAACAAGCTATAGTCTTCTTTAATAAACTGGATAAAAAGCTTTCTTCCTTGCAGACTGAAATTAAATCTCAAAAGCGCGATAAATTCATCCGTGACAAGGGTGATTACGACGCAGGCCGTATTTTTGACTGGAACCCCAGAAAAAGAGGTGCAGCTAAGCCAAGACAAAGAACAAAGTCTGAACACTGGACAACAGACTCGGATTCAAGTAAATCGGACGAACCACCCCTACCTTCCCACCCTCCCCGCATGATCCGCTCCGATCAACAATCTGGCATGAGTGCCCCTTTAGGAGAGGAACCAGGAGAGGTGGAAAGAGGAAGGGGAAGAAATCCAAGAGGATGGAAACGAAAGCAAGTTTCGTGGAGATAGAGGATGAGCCCCCCAATGTGGTTAATATTGCTGGGGTGGAATTGCACGAAGACTGTGTCTCCCTACTCAGTAAAGGCCTCAACTTCGGTCTCACTGAAGATTTTTCCTCTCCCCAATTTGAACTGGACATGCATAAAGCTATCCGGAAGATTAATCTAAAAAAATTCTTCTCTGTCAATAAAAACCTTTCTAGAAGTAAATCTGTCTTACCCTCTAGATGTACGATAGGCAGATTAGGCTTTATAGTGAGTAACGATGTTAGTTCCAGCGAAGCAGAGGCAGTCAGAATGTTGGCTGAGCTTGACTACACGGATGAGCCTAGCCACACATTAGATACAGGAGAGCCTGAAAGGTTCATGGGGGGGAATAAATCCTCTTTCTCTCCTCAGGTCACTCCAGGCGGTGCCATCGATCAATTCCATAAAGCAGTTATGGCTGACGTCAAAGCACTGTCTTACCCTAAAGCTACACCCAATCTGACACATAAAGAAAAAAGAGCACTAGCCTGGTTAAGGAGTCGCCCCAACCTCACAGTGCACAGAGCTGATAAAGGGGGAGCTACAGTAGTTTTGTCTACTAAACAATATAATGAAGAGGCAGAGAGACAGCTAGGGAACAACACTGTATACACTAAACTCACCAGAGACCCTACTAGCAGAATTAGTGAGGCGTTATGCACTTTGCTTAACAAACACACAGCCACAGGGGCCATAGATGTTTCATCTCTGGACTTTGTTTTCAGCTCTGGACCTCTCCTTTAACCCCTTAAGGACAGAGCCCAAATGACCTTAACCTTTAGGGGACACAGCCAGTTTTCATTTTTGCGCTTTTGTTTTCTCCTTCTTGTGTATATAAGGCCATAGCGCCATGCCACACTCTGAACCACCGCGCTCCCGGGTGCCGCATGTAGCCCGGGACCGCGGCTATTAGGGGGCACGGTCCGATCGCCGTGGCCGCTAATTGGATAATCGGATGCAGCTGTCAAAGATGACAGCTGTATCTGATTACCTGATGCAGCCGTTCCCTGGTGTCTAGTGGCGGAGATCGCCCCCCCCCCCCCCGGGACATTGTCCCGGAGGAGCGATCCCCGTGTCTTCACCCGGCCGGGGTCTGCGCCGTAATGTCCCCGTAGTGCCGGGTGAGCGGGCTGAACTCCAAAAGGAAAGGAACAGAGAGCAGGGGAGGGTTGAAGGACCTTATGGTCACATGACCCAAAGGTCCTGAATACTTCTATGCAGGGCCGTAGCTAGGGGGGGGCAAAGGGGGGGGCTGCCCCAGTCGCCGAGACCAGGGGGAGCGCCATCACAGGGAGCAGAGAGAGAGGATGGCAGTGGATGAGGCAGCCTGGAAGCGTCCTGCCCTCTGTCAGTGTGAGGAGACAGGAAACAATTTTACTTCATCAAAAGAGGTATTCCCATACTGTACTGTCTCCTGGCTGCTGTTTAGCTATAGTTTGCGAAAAATCGCTGCGTTTTTACCGCGTATTTTGCGCAAATTAGGGCTAAACAGCAGCCAGGAGACAGTACAGCAAAGTTACTTTGTAGATGGTGAAGGACCTTGACATGTGACTATGATGTCACCGCAGGTCCTGTATGTACACTGCACTAGAGGAGGAAGGAAGAAGATACAGGTGTGTGGAAAGGTGAGTGCAATCAGGGGTGCACAGTCTGGGGAGGGGAGGGGCAGGGGGTACAGGGTGACACTTGTCTGGGATGGGGGCACACAAGAGTGTGTCCAGTGTCTATTTAGGGGTCTTGTATGGTTATACATTATTCCATACTTAACCCCTTAATAACTGCCCTATCCAAATATCACATTTATATAAACCTTACCTACTATCTGCAGGCGTAGGGAACCTTGGCTCTCCAGCTGTTGCAGAACTACAACTCCCATCATGTCTGGACAGCCAAAGTTTTAGCTTTGACTGTCCAAGTATGATGGGAGTTGTAGTTTTGCAACAGCTGGAGAGCCAAGTTTCCCTACGCCAATCTATAAAGCACCTGTACCTGTCATTTTTCTAAATTATTTCTATTTTGAATTTGGTGACGGGATACCTTTCTGGAGGTATTACTGCTGTTGTCTCCGCTGTTGAGTGGAGTTGATGGAACCTCAGGAAATCCTAGGTTCTATAGAACTCGAATATTCACGAACCTGCTGCAGTAGATAGCTGATGCCTTCCCGGTCCGTGGGGAAGGAGGAGACAGCCTGGGTACCACCTGGAATTCCGGGATTCAGACTAGGTAATAGCCGGGCACTCTCCTTCTTCCCCACAGACCGGGAAGGCATCAGCAATCTAATGCGGCAGGTTTGTGAATGTTCGAGTTCAATCGAACCTAGGATTTCCCGAAGTTCAATCAACTCTGCTGCTGAGCGTATCTGTGCATTAGGAGACGGCACCATAGAATCACATTACACTGGATGTCAAACTGGAGATAGATCAGGAAGCTTTGCCTCCTAATTCACAGGTACAGACAGCAGGGAGTGGAGACAACGGCGCCTCCTCAGGTACAGACAGCAGGGAGCAGAGACAACGGCGCCTCCTCAGCTACAGACAGCAGGGAGTGGAGGCAACGGCGCCTCCGTTAAGGTACTTAGGGAACTCGCTGCGGATACGCCAAGTGTATTTGTACCCTAATATATATATATATATATATATATATATATATATATACATACATGGGCCCCCCTGTGCTTACTGTGCATACGGGGGGGGGCAAATTGAATCTTTGCCCCGGGTGCAGGAGAACCTAGCTACACCTCTGCTTCTATGTGAAGATCAGCCCGGACTACAGGAGGAGGAGGGGGGAAGCCTGGGAGCTGTAAGTGCTGTATATGTATGTCACTTAGTGTATGTATGTATCTATCTGTGGGTATATATGTATATGTCAGTGTGTTCCTACTGCACGGGGTATGGGCAATAGGAACGTATATATACAGATTGCTGACGTGAAGAAGTTAACAAAAGTTAAGTAAAAATGTAAGTCACAGCAGATGTTTAACCATCCATTGTAGGCATACTGTAAATTACGACAGTGAATAGTTCTTTAGAAAACCCTGCTCCACTGTAGCAACTGCATACACACAGAAAAAACTGGCAGCAGAATATGTAACAATCAGGACACTCTCTAAATGATAATGTGAAGCAAAACTAAAACCAAATCACCATATAATACTGTCAGCCCATACAGCAACATTTATTAGTTTACTACTTTTAAATCCATGAACAATAACATTTTGAATTATAAATAATTCATCACTGGGTCTGTAGTCGGGACATTGGGGACCAGCTAAATGGTGATCGATCTTCAAAAGAACATGAGGTAAATTATAGTATAGGAGAATGCTGTATATTAATTAAAGCGTAACTGTCTTATTTTTTTTTTTATTGCAGAAATCAGTAGTATAAGCGATTTTAAGAAACTATGTAATAGGTTTTATCAGCCAAAAAAGCCTCCTTCTGTACTCAAGAAGCAATCTCCCAGCCCCCCCCCCTGACTTCTTATCTGTGCATTATCAGGCAAACACGTCTTCATTACAGAGAAGCCAGTGAATACGGGCTCTGCTCTCTCCATTCTATCCTTATGGAGGGGGGAGGGGCCGAGGGAGATGAGGGAGCAGGAAGAGGTGACATGAAGGTCAGCTGTTTGTAGACTATCTGGGCACCTAAGACGCTGGATTCTGGGGTGAGAAAGGTCAGTGCCTGTCTATGAACTTACTGAGAGAAGATTGCAGGGTGTTGTGCTTTGCAGGATTGCTCCGTGCTCAGTCACTCCTAACAGCCCCTCCCCTCTCCATAGCCACATAATGGCCACAGAAATCCTGCTGCTTCTGAAGGGAGGGGGGAGGCTGGGAGATTGCTTTTTCAGTCCAGAAGGAAACTCTTTTGATTTATAAAACCTATTACAGAGTTTCTTAAAATCGCTTGTTCTGTTGATATTAAATGTTTTAAAAAAAAATGACCCTGAAATGACAGTTACACTTTAAGGTATACTCACGATAAGAATCATTTTACTTAATGTTCATCGATCCTTCATGCTGATATAACACAGAAAAAGAATACAGAATGATTAATCTTATATACTACTGACTAGTCTATGGCCTTAATCACACTGTCCCTACACAACTCTTAAAGGCATTCCAAACCTATTTCTCTCCCCATGTATCAAAAAAGGGGTCCATCAGGTGGAAGGAAGAAAGGCTGAACAATGCAGTATGTCCATATATGAAAGAAATGAGGGGATAACTACAATGGATGACAGTACTGGAGAAACTGCTCATCCCCAAGGTTTAAAAATCTCCCCAGCAATGAAGGTCCAGATAAAAAGTAAAGGGGATGCTGCCTGTGACGTGAAATTAGTAATTTGCTTACCTGGAGTATATGAATAAAACCAAAGTGTCAAGTCTGAGCACATATTAGCAGCGGTTGAAGCTCCATAAGAGGTGACGCACAAAGAGGAAGTGAACTATAATTACATCACTTCCAGTTTCCCAGCATAAATGCACCGTATATAGAGAGCTGGGACACAGGGAGGAAAGTGATTGGTCAGCCATTGTTGTCCCTAGCATGCAGGAACAACGTCCCATAAAGTGCTGATGGAAAGAACTGTACAGAGATTTAAAAAGCAATTTAATTCCCATCAGTAGGAATGTCCCAGGCAGGATTTCTCCTATTCATCACTTGTCTGAGCACTGCACGTGTGCCTTAATGATCCAACACATATGCACCGCTTAGACAAGTAATTAATAGGAGAAATCCTGCCTGGGGGTGTTCCTAATCAAACGGAGGGTGGGGCGGAGGGACGGAGATATGAGCATGCTCCAACATGCTCATCTCTATTAAAAATGAATATCAGTAAGTAGTGCTACAAAAAGTAATTGTATAACCTAAAACTACATCATCACAAAATGTATCTATTGAAAAACATAATATCCCACATTTCAATGCATTCAACTGTGTTAGCAATTTCATCTTGACTACTTTTAGCACTTGTGATACAGTTCACCTGCCCATACTTGAAGTCTACAAGGTCTTGTCCTTGTAAATTAAAAAATAAAATAAAATCTTGACCCCAGGGTGACCTCTGCCATTATTCCAGCTACACAGCCCTTTTTGTGCTTTGTTCGTCACTTGTGACCTTTCACTTTCTTCCTTGCCTGTGTAGTTATTTCAGTATCTGTAACCCATGGCCTTCTCCTCTATATATTGGCTCATTAAGAAGCTGTGTGCCTTTCTTCCCTTTGTAATTGATTGTGTCTTCTATGTTTGATCACGGCTCTGTTTTTCTTAAAGATCCGTGTATTCCATTCATGTCAGTAGTATTCTATTTTGTTTCTGTATGGACAGGGATATTATTTTCTTTCAAATTTTTTCCCCTTATGTAATGTCTACATTGTGGGACTTTATATAACAATGTGTGATCTCTTATTCATTTTCATACAGTATATTGTACATTAAGGTAGCGCCAGCACTCAATTGACAAAGGAACAAAAGAACCACAAACAAAACAGATCTGAAGAGCCGGGGTAGAAATGAGCGAATCTTGAGCACACTCAGGTTTGTATAAACAAGAGCATTCAGCATTTGAAAGTTGGATGCAACCCTAAGTATGCCTGGAAAACATGGATACAGTCTGTAGCTATATGTTTTTCAGGACTCCCTAGGGCTACATCCAACTTCTGCAACCAAAGGCCGCATGCTCTGGATCAAACATAATCAAGTGTGCTCGAGATTTGCTCTTCTGTAATCTTGGGGTGGGGGTGGGGGGGCTTGGGGGGGTGAGTGAGACCAAGTAGGTTCCCAAACTAGAAAAATAATGGAATCTAAAGGGCACTTCAGCAGATGACAACACTTTCTGAATGAGAGAGGATACATGCTATAACATTACTACTGTTCCTATATGTAGACAATCCTTATGCATAAAATTAACTGCACTGTAGTGACAACATAGTGGTGACATATATGGTGTTAATATTTGCCCTTTATATATTGGTGTTATTTGTTAGCTGTATGACTATGGTATTTAGGTATATAATGTTCTAATGTATGGAAAATTGTCTCACCTATTTTAACATAAATAAGTTTGGTGACTGAAGGGTGGGCCCCAAGAATGATTTCCTCTTTTGAGTCCATTGTACTCCACTCTAACACTGGTTAAAGGGGTTATTCAGGTAACAAAAACAATGTTCTAAACAATTCCCCTTCCCAATACCGCCCTCTGTCTAATATACATGTATAACCAATTCTGTGCCCTTTGCCTGTTTTTTACTCATACTTACTAGCGTAGAACATCTAAAACCCTCTTACCTGTGTCCTCTCTGACAGTGCTCTTCCCTCTCCCCACCCCCTCCCTTCCCCTCCATAGATGCAGTACACACGATCTTCTCTCTAGGGGCCAGGTTAGCTGTCAATTGATGACTTGGTAACCTAACCCCTAGGAGAGTCATCTGCACCATGTGTGTATACTGTACATGCACAGTGTGCCTATACTATATATATGTCCACAGTGTTGCCTAAACTATATGTTGCCTGCCATAGATTGATAAAAATGCCTGCATCCAGTTTAAAACATACAACATTGAGTAAACTGCAATTTGTGGTGTGCCAACCATCTCGGACCCAGAAGATGTCAATCCTCGGGATTGAGTAACCCTCAGTTTGCCACAATATTTTTAAAATTTACACCACCCTTTTAAAGGGACACAATTATTCAGGGGGCGCACAAGTGGCAGTGTGAGACCACAGTATGAATTACTGTTACTGTGCAAAGACATCTGGGCAGCACAAGAAAAAGTCTTCATGGATGTCTGAGTAGAATGAAAAAGAGGGTAAAAATAATTGACTCTGTTCATAGAGGATATCACCTGTGAGTCAAAGGATATAAATGTTTATTCTGCTTCTTACTGCATCTGTTCAGCTCTAAAGTCCACAGAAAGATGATGGCTGGCAACATTCTTTCTCATTAACAAATCCCAGGATATCAATATCATTCTTCATACTGGGTGCTGTAGTGACACATATCCCCCATTTTAGTTGCATGTTCTACCCTGATTTACCAATAGGTAGATTTGATTACCAGGGTAGTAGTTTCCACTACATACTACAATGCTACATGCCATGTGGGAAACTATGATATGCTTAAAGTTAAAGATTTTGTCCAAAAGAATAAATCACTTTTTAAGGAGAGGCAGACTGGTATTACTCACCTCAGGATTATGTGACTCTAATTCTTTAATATCAAGATAACAGAGGTGGGAAAATCACACAGGTAAGTTATGTTTATTTTATTGAAATTTAGCCTGCTTCTGTTTATTTATTTTATTTTATTTTTAAGTACACCTAAAAAATCCCTTACTTATAATCACCGGAGTAACGCAGTTATCACAAGTACACCATTTTTACTAAATTATAATGTTCACTTGTCCAGGAAAGGTTAGGGATACGTAGATTTGGTTATAAGAGGGAAGACACAGTCATATGCAGTCAATATGTAGTATAGCAGTATTTCTTCTAAAAAAAGATATCTTTTTTTAAAAGCTCTTCCATAATGACAAACTTCCTGTAATGGGAATTGCCTAGTTTGCTGTGTGCCTTGATAAAGGAAATCCACCTGAAAAAAAAAATGAAGCAGAAGATGATTTTAGATGGATTTGCTATTTTATTGTGCCCAAATGGACTTATACAAAAGTATAGGTACCTGGTAGGCCACAGTAAATTATTGATGGGCCTAAACTAAGTGGTAGAAAAACTTTAGGGAATTGGTAACACAGAGGACTCTGACATAGCATTCAGTGAAAAACGTTACAGTCTTTGTGATTTTTCATAAAGGATTGCATTCTACCAAAAGCTGACCATCACATTAATAATTTACCCTCCTCAGTCAAAACCCATCTTTCATTAACCCCTTTTTCTTTTGTGTTACAAACCACAAATCATATAGTTATGTTTAATGCAAGTAACCATCAATGTACTAGGGTTACCCTTACAAATGAAAGTGTTCCTGCAGGAAATGATGTAGTAGGCTGCATGCTATCTATATGGATCTTTAAGTCTGCCATATTAGTGTCTGCTAGGATGAAGAATGCAGCATGAATGGAGACCATATTACAGTGACAGCTTCTACAAACTTGGATCCACTAAACAAGTTATAAAATAAAGAAATAAAATTGAGTACTAAAGTGTAAGACAGACGACATCTAGCAACAAAAAGCTTATAACCAAAATCTAAAAATCCAGAGTCAACATTAATCAGAATCTTTTTTTATTCTGTACTGACCATATTCTCAGAATAGATTATAGCCAGAGTGTAGTCAATAATTAGGTCTAATTGATAACTGGGATAAAGAGCGACAAGTTAGGGTAAAGGGGAGGTTTTATGTAAGGATGTCAATAGGTGGCATTTATGATGTAAGGTGGAAATTACAATCTTATATCCAGGGCTACAGTGGCTTCATGTGGGCCTACTGGAAAGTGTAGTGCTGATGTGTGGCAGGCCAACTCTCAATGGGGAGGAAAGGTGGAGTTTAGGTCTGTTAGGCATGTCTAATAAAAAAGCATTGCCACAAGATAAGGGATAACATGCAGATGAGTGGGGGTCCAGATGCTGGGATCCATACAGTACCCACGAATCAGAATTTTTTTTTTCATGTCATCTGTATGATAAAGGTGAGTGTCTACCTTTTTACTGCTCACAAATTTCCTGCTTTTGGTGATGTAGCACTTTGCTGCAAAAGAGTACCTCTCACTATGTGCCTTTCCACAGTTTAGTGTGAGGACATTGCTGATGCTGAAAGATTGGGTTGCTGAAGCAATCGTTCATGCCAGGGCAAGTTTTGGGTATGGGCCCTGTGAATTAGAATAGAGCTTGTGTGTGGAACCCAGCATACGGGGGTTGCCTTGGTAACCCATCCTTCTGGCATCAGCTGCATATCCACACCAAACTGTTAAGAGGCGCATAGGGACAGGCACCCTTTAAAGATCAGAATGTAGCACGCAGAACCTCATACAACATTCTAATGCTGGCTGTTGTCATAATTATTAGGGTGTGACACTAAAGAGGGCCCAGGGAAATTGAGAAAACAGACAAGATTTGTCGGGGTTTAAATATTTTGTTTTCTAAAGTTGAAATTTAGTAAAATGAGCGAGTTCTACTCGATCGATTAGGTATTCGATCGAATAGTACACTATTCAAAATACTTGATTTCAATCAAGTATTCAATCAAACTCGCAGTAAAAATTCAAATCCTCTCCCACCTTCCCTGGTGTTTTTTTCTACCAATAACTATGCGGGGGGGGACAGGCACTAGGAGCACACAGGAAGTGGGAAAAGAAAGCATCTGCATTCATTGGCTGGCCCCTATTTAGGGCTCAAATGATAGAAAAACACATTTACCCAAACATACACAGCTATTAAACCTGCTAGCAGCACAAGCACATGGGTGTGTTCAGACAAACCGGCAGCTGGAGTGCAGTGTGAGGAATAGGCTGCAGTGTATCAGTCTGTATAGGGTATATGGCTGTATACCCTATAAGTGCCAGCCAGTGGCGGATTAAATGTACCCTGGGCCCCGGGCTGTCCACCCAACCTGCCCCCCCCCCCCCAGTCAATTCGCCCACATTATAATCTGCTACTGCGCCTCCCCCCCCCCACTGTCCCCAATAAACACTGCCTGCCTGCCTCTCCTCCCTGCTGGTCCCAATAAACATAATGTTTGGTCCCTTGCTGCTACCCCCAGTAAGCATTGCCCACCCCACCTCCACTGCCCCCAATAAACATATCGCCACCTCACCTGGTCCCCTGATGTTGCCCCCCCCCAAGGTCATAGCAGCACAGAGGATGTCAGGAGAGGAGCGTGCTGATCTTATAGGAGAGGTCCAAGCAGCACAGAGGATGTCAGGAGAAGAGGGTGCTGATCGTATAGGAGAGGTCCCAGCAGCACAGAGGATGTCAGGAGAGGAGGGTGCTGATCTATAGGGGAGGTCCCAGCAGCACAGAGGATGTCAGGAGAGGAGGGTGCTAATCCTATAGGAGATAGTCCCCCTTTATAGATGGTCTCCCTCTTTCCCCCTCTATAGATGGTCCCCCTCTTTCCCCCTTATAGATGGTCTCCCTCTTTCCCCCCCTATAGATGGTCCCCCTCTTTCCCCCTTATAGATGGTCCCCCTCTCCCCCCTTATAGATGGTCCCCCTCTCCCCCCTTATAGATGGTCCCCCTCTTCCCTCCTTATAGATGGCCACCCTCTCCCCCCTTATAGATGGCCCCCCTCTTTCCCCCTTATAGATGGCCCCCCTCTTTCCCCCTTATAGATGGTCCCCCTCTTTCCTCCTTATAGATGGTCCCCCTCTTTCCCCCTTATAGATGGTCCCCCTCTTTCCCCCTTATAGATGGTCCCCCTCTTTCCCCCCTTATAGATGGTCCCCCTCTCCCCCCTCCCTTTATAGATGGTCCCCCTCTTTCCCCCCTTATAGCTGGTCCTCCTCTCCCCCCACCCCCCACCCCCCCCCCTTTATAGATGCCCCCCAGTCAGTAAATAACACACAAATAACAAAATATAACTCACCTACCCTGCGTTCCCCCGTCGATCCTCTCTCCGTCTGATGCGCGGCTGCCGGGGGTGTCCGGTCCTCTCCCCGGCAGCGCGCGCATCACACAGCTTCTAGTGCAGCCTGGGCCCTGACTTCCGGTACGTGCGCTCCCAGTACCGGAAGTCAGGGCCCCAGGCGGCACTAAGAGCTGTGAGATGCGCGCGCTGCCGGGGAGAGGACCGGACACCCCCGGCAGCCGCGCATCAGCCGGAGACTCTTGTGACCGCAAGCGAAACAATGCTTGCGGTCACAAGAGTGCAGTGGCGAGGGGGCCTCCCGGGCGGCATTATAATGTGGGCGGCAAGGCATGGGCCCCCCCGGAGCCCCGGGCGGCCGCCCAAACCGCCTACATTATAATCCGCCATTGGTGCCAGCTGTGTGCCAACTTAAAAATCTAAGCCTGGTGCTACTGTTCTGGGTGCTGTGCGCCACATTATAAAGTCAAACGCCTGTTGCCTGCTGTAGGGCATTCTTGCATTATATGAGCCAAGGTATATGGCTCTATACTCCTTGTGTGCCAAGGCAAAAATTATAGGGGCAGCAAGCATTACATTCATCCAGCATTCCTGGGTTCATTGGATAATTAAGCAGGGGCCAGGGTACACCACTGCTGAGGCCCGAGCAGCGTGAACATGTGGTTAAGTGGATAGCTGATAATGGTTCCACTCACTTGTTCAGCACCCAATCATCTACCCAGTCCACTCCTTCCTCTCAACCTGCCCAATCTCACCAACAGAGTCATGATACCCTTACCCACTCCCAGGAGCTCTTTTCAGGCCCTTTGTCTGAATTAGACTCCATTAAAGTACTTGAAGAATTCAAGGAGCTACCTGAGGATTTTCTGTTTAGTGATGCCCAAACACTGAAGCATCCGCCATCTCCTGGTGACTTTGGTGTTGTGTACCAGCACTCTTCACATCAAATCGTCATTGATGATGATGAGACACAGTTGCCGTCAGGGGAGGCTGTTGTTATAGTGAGTAGGCAGGAGGAGAAGGAGAGTGTGGAAGAGGAGGTGCCGGATGATGAAGTCACTGACCTGACCTGGCCAGTGGTGATGTCCAGCAGAGAAAACAGTGGAGATAAGGATGGCTGTGCAGCACTGCAAAAGGCAGCTAGAGGCAGGGCTCCAGCTTTTCCTCATAGCAGCCATTTGTGAAAAACTCCACCATCAAGGACACCTTCTTTGGTGTGGAGATTTTTTAATGCGTGGATGATAAACTCTGAGAAGAGCAATATGACGACCTCAGGCATGCGGCGTCACTTGGAAGCCAACCACTGTGCTCAGTGGGAAAGAGCAAGTTCACGACAGTCTGTGCCTGGCGTTGCCGTAACTGCCTCTAACAGGCAGCCGCATCTGCAGCTAACACCAGCCAGGACACCTACCCATCTTCGGCCACTTTGAGGCCTTCTACCTCAACGTCCCCTTCGCCTGCGTCTGCTCCTCCTGCACCATCATGCACCTTTTCCCATCAATTGTCCATCTCCCAGGCATTTGATCGGAGGTGCAAGTACACCTCCAGTCACCCACATGCCCAAGCCTTAAATTGCCACATCTCCAAACTGCTGGCCCTGGAGATGTTGGTATTTAGGCTTGTGGAGACGCAGACCTTCCGTGACCTGATGGCAGCTGCCGCACCGCGCTACTCCGTCCCTAGCCGCCACTACTTTTCCATCCCACCGGGACATCGGTCGGGCCCTGAGTTATGCGGTTTACGAGAAGGTACATTTGACCACTGACACGTGGACAAGCGCCTGTTGTAGAACCGGGGACCTGCTCGCAACCAGCGAAGGCCTACCGCCTACCCCCGCCCAAGATTAACAGCGTGGGTTCTGACAACCCCTCCTCGTCCGCAGTAACAGCACCCTCATCTGCTAGCTGGAAAGGATGCAGCATTGGTGTGGGGAGACGTCAGCAGGTTGTGCTTAAGCTAATTAGAAGCCAAGCGCCCCAGAGGTGTGGCTTTCGCCGAAGACAGAGATGTGGCTGTCGCCGCTGCAGCTAGGACCAGGCGTGCTCATGTGCGATAATGGCCATAACTTGCTAGTGGCTCTGGAGCTTGCCGAACTCGCACATGTACCATGCCTGGCCCACATTTTTGATTTGTGGTACAACATTTTCTAAAAACGTATCTCAATCTTGCAGATTTACTGGTGAAAGTACGGCGCTTGTGCGCCCACTTTAGGAAGTCATCTGTAGCCGCAGCTAGCCTCCGAAAACTCCAGCAATGCCTCCATGTGCCTGAACACTAGCTGGTCTGCGACATCACCAGGAATTCAATATCGCTGGAATTCAACATATCATATGTTGTCCAGGGTATGTGAGCAGCAGAGAGCATTGATGGAGTACCAGCTTCAAAACCCATGTCTGCCTCCAACTCAGCTCCCTCAGTCCCCCAACCATGAGTGGCCATGGATGGCAGACATATGCGAAGTATTACGCATATTTGAGGAGTCCACCAAGGGGGTCCTCAAAGAATCCCTCTCACCATTAGGGAGAATGAGGTGCACACAAAGGAGGCCGGGATAGGAGGAGACATAGACATAAGACCACACTTGTGTCTGCTTCTCAGCAGCAGTTGCAGGAGGAAGAGTAGGACGAGAACATGGAGGAGGCTGGCGAGGGTAGCACTCAAGTTAGGTGCATCCCTTTGGTTCAGCGCAGATGGGGCAAAGAGGAGGTGGAGGAGGAAGAGGAGAAAATGGAGAGCGACCCTTTTGGTGGTGGCAGCGAAGTCACGTCTATTCAAAGCCTGGCACACATTGCGGACTTTATGTTGTGCTGCTTTTCCCAGGACAAATGTATTGTCCTCATAATGGAGAGCAAATGATACTGGAAGTTTGCTATGCTCGACCTCTGGTATAAAGAGAAGGTGTCCTCTTTTATTCTGGTGGAGGGGAGGAGAGGAGCCATTGATTGCAGGAATACCATAAAAAAATCTTGCAGAACATGATGGAAATATTCCCACCTACCATCGCTGGTGACAAGAGAGTTCCTCCCAAAGCCTGACAACATCCATCAGGTCCACAGCCACCAGGGGAACACTCTCCAAGGTGTGGGACACATTCATGGCACCCCCTTGCGAAACTTCCTTTACTGCATGGCCTGTAGTGAGCAGGAGGGAGACGTATCGGCAAATGTTGTGGGAGTACCTGTCCGACCGCAATCTATCTACCCACCCCCCGATCCCTAAGCACCCTACACTTACTGAGTGTCCAAGTTGGACACGTGGCTGGAACTTTCCCTGTATGCCTTGGAGGTGCTGGCCTGCCCTGCTGCCAGCGTTCTGTCAGAAAGGGTTTTCAGTGCAGCCTGGGCCATCATCACAGATAAGCGCAGCCACCTGTCAACTGACAGTGCTTACCTGCTAACGCTGATAAAAATGAACAGCCACTGGATTGACCCAGACTTTGCTTCTCCACCGTTAGAAAGCAGCCAAAAGTAAAATGCCACGTGTCTGCTCCAGCTCATTTTCTCCGACTCAACCACCGTATAAAAAAATGCATTAAGGCTCACCTGAAGGGCTATGCTCATAATTTTTTCAGGGGCTCTTTCAAGGGCCTCATATAATTTTGAAGAGGGCTATGCTGATAATTTTTTCGGGGGCTCCTTCAAGGGCCTCCATAGAATTTTTTAGAGGGCTCAATTCAAGGGCCATCCATACAATTTTTCTGAGGGCTCACCTCAAGTGTCTAAAGCTATTTTTGGAGGACTCACCTCAAGGGCCTCAACTCCGCTTTTAAAAGACTCAACTCAATGACCTTCTGAGAAGGTACAAGGTGTCATAGTATATGACAGATACGTGTCACCGAGGTGCCTGGCCTTGGTGAAGTGAACCGGTAGCTTTTGTCAGGAACCGTAGGTTACTGCACAGCTGATCCGTGCCAGTCTTTCACTGGAGCAGTCTTAGTGCTGGGTGGGATGACTGATCCCACGATTTACAGGCTGGATTTCCATTGCCTTATGAAATATTTGGTTAAATTGCATATGAAGAGAGACTTTTCTATTGCCATTTAAACTAGTCCCCACACCTCTAACTCCGCTTTTAAAAGGCTCACCTCAAGTGCCCCAAGACAATTTTTAGAGGGCTCATCTTAATGGCCATGCATAGAATAGTGGATTTCAGATTCGTTATCAGATGTTACTTGTAGCTAGAGAGGGAGACAGTGTGTAGCAGAGGGAGTTAGTTTTTAAGTGATTTTAGGCAGGAGAGACCCCCAAAAGCCATTGTTAGGGCAAAAACTTGCATGGGGCAAAAACTTGCCATTTGAACTTTCAATCTTGCTATTTTAGTAGGGTCCTTGTGTTGTCCATCTCAAACCATTTAATTTGTGGATAAAAACTTGCTGGCGGGTTTCCTCTGCCTTCCTTTAATTGTGTAGATGTTGTAAATGCAGAAGCCGGCAGTTTTTTTTTTTTTTTTTTTTTTTATTAAATCGAATTGAATGGGAATGTTGGAGGCCTCAACACAAAATCAATTTTGGAGGACTCACTTCAAGGGCCTGCTAATTTTCTCCTGTAACTCCCATGATTTTTGGAGGGCTCCCCCTCACTGACCGGCCTCAATTTCAGTTTTCACATGGTTTCTATGAGAACCACACCACTTTATATGTAGACCGTGTCTGACCACACCACACACACACAATGACAGTTAGCGGTTGGTGCTGTTTGATTTCCCCCTTGCCTATGCCATCTGTTGTTGATTTAAAGGGGTGCATGAAAATGATTCTTTTGCTTACAATTTGGCTTTCTGACCATGATAATGTAAAGGAAAGAAGGTTTCCTGGTGTTTTTTCAACTTTACATAGAGGTTATATTGTGTTTAGAGTTTATTGTTAAGAGGCTGTGATAGTGGCGTAATGATGAGACTTTGGTGTGTTAGATGCACCCAGGCATGCTTCCCCTGCTGTCCCAGTTTCATTCCAGAGGTGTTGGCATCATTTCCTCATGTGTCATTTTGGACTTTGTGACCTCCAAGTGGTCAAATTTTGATTTTCAAGTGTCGAGCATTTTTCTCCCATAGACTTTTATGGGATTCAATATTCGATCGAATCGGGGTCTACTCGACTCGATATTCAAAAACTAGAATATTTCACTACTTGTTCATCTCTAAAATTTAGGTGTATGGTCTGGTGTCTGATTTAGAAGTCTAGTCTTAAGTTTGGCATCTGGTCTAGAGTCTAACTTTTTTTTTTTTTATTTAGGGGTTTGGTCTAGCATCTATATTTAAAAAGTTTAAGAAGTTTGGTCTGTGGTCTGACTTTATTTAGGAGTCTCATCTGCAGACTGGTAAATTTTTGTTTTCTGAATTAATTCTCACATGAGTGCCAAGAGGTATAACCAAAGCAAAATTTTATAAATACATACATTTACTATTAAAATTATGTTCCTAATAAATAATGAAAAAAAGTGTATCTACTGTGCAGTTAAAATTATATTTATTTGCTATGTATTTTATTTGTTTATTTTTTTAGATTGAAATTTAGCTTAAAGTGTCACTGTCGTTATAACTAGGGATGGTCCGAACCTGCCGAGGTTCGGGTTCGTACGAACCTGAACTCTCGGCAATAATTCCCGGTGTCTGCCAGCTCCGTGGAGAGGGTGGATACAGCGGCAGGACCGCCTGAAAAACTGGGATACAGCCTAAGTAGGCTGCGTTCACACTACGTATATTTCAGTCAGTATATTTCAGTCAGTATTGCAACGAAAACCAGGAGTGGACAAAAAACACAGAAAGAATCTGTTCACACAATGTTGAAATTGAGTGGATGGCTGCCATATAACAGTAAATAACTGCCATTATTTCAATATAACAGCCGTTGTTCTAAAATAACAGCAAATATTTGCCATTAAATGGCAGCCATCCACTCAATTTCAACATTGTGTGAACAGATCCTTTCTGTGTTTTTAATCCACTTCTGGTTTTGGTTGCAATACTGACTGAAATATACTGACTGAAATATACATATACTGACTGAAATATACGTAGTGTGAACGCAGATAGGTTGTATCCCAGTTTTCCAGGCGGTCCTCCCGCTGTTTCCACCCTCTCCACGGAGCGGGCAGACAGCGGGAATCATTGCCGAGAGTTCAGGTTCGGACCATCCCTAGTTATAACTTTCAAAACCTAAACTAAATGTAGATGTGATATAAAGCAAGTTTGCAATTTACATTCTTTTTTTTTCTTTTTTTTTAATCATGGAGAACGCAGCACTTCCTGTTTTCTTGATCTTTTTTTTCTTAAAGAGTCAAAAAACAGGAAGTCCTGTGCATCACAGACCATCTGTGTGCTCACAGAGAAGGCAATGATGATTGATGGACACATTGAGCCATGATTCTCTGTACTGGCTGGAATTCGTGTGTTTTTTCAACCAGCACCAGGAAATCTGCATTGAGGAGACTGGACCTGGATTTCTGGTAAGTTCAACTTTGTTTTACAGCATGATAACAACAACAAAAAAAGTAATGAATGTTTATTGCAAACTTACTTTATATCACATCTACTGTTGATTTAGATTTTGAAAGTTATAACTACAGTGACAATTTTAAAATATTATTAATATGTGTTTAAGTTTCTTCTTTTGTCAATACATTTTAGGTTTCCAACAAATTTACCTAATGTTCTTAGGGCACCAAAATGGCCCTAGTCTCATAGAACCATGACCAATTACCTATATGCTCAGGTTACGTCCAGCCTGTCCATGGTAGGCAGTACTAAATTGGACTGCAATTATTAAAAATACCTACATCTACAAACTTGCCCTATTTTATGTACAGTTAGTATAATTTAGAAACCATTAAGATCATAAACACAAACTATACATGTTCAGATCTTTAATAATGTCAATCAAAGATAAAACCAACATGATAATCAGTGACTTGGAACAATTACACCTAGTCACAATGTCACAAATGTCTGATAATGTTATGCTTAACTGCCTGGAAAGAGGAGACAGGGATAATAGGTAACAGAACTATCATGGGCAGGTCTGACAAGTCTCTTCTCGTAAAAAGGTCAACACATAATTCATATCATTTGGAAATAGCCTTGTAAAGGTAAACCATTTTTATAACTTAAAACTTAGCTGGAAAAAAAAAAACAATTAAAGATTTCATTTAAAGTTAGCTTAAATTATTATAACTTGCAATAATTTTACCTTGACATTCGTAAAAGACAGAAAGGGATATGAAACGTGCTTGCCCCCGTTAGAAATCACAGAAAACAGTCATGTCAATTCTTTGGGCAGACGGTGGATTGCGCTTCAGAATATCATTGAAGCAATGGGACAGACAGAATTTCAAGCAAAATCCAAGAATTTCAAGTGATTTCGCTTTCAAGCGAAAGTGAAATCCACCGTGCGGACTCCGCTTGAAATTTCTGTGCAAATTCTGTAGTGAGCACATACCCTACTGGTATGTGTTCTGGCAGGAAATTATGTAGTAGGCTGCATGCTATCTATATGGATCTTCAAGTCTGCCATATAAGTGTCTGCTAGGATGAAGAATGCAGACCTAGGCCCAGGGGTGGACACAGACTGCAGAGGGCCCCTGTGCAAAAAATGTGTTTGGGCCCCCATAACTTAATCATTTCTCCACCTTTCTGCCTTAAAGGCACACACATATATACGCCTGGGTGTTCGGTACATGTGTCCTGGTTTCTCGGGTGGGCCCTACAGCACAGATGCCAGGGCCCACTAAAGGACTGTACTACAGTCTATGCAGGCCCCAGTGTGGGACTTGGGTACCTGTGGCCAACCAATAGAACTGATCATGAGGGGCATTCAAATAAAGAACCCATCAGAAGCAACCTGCTGACCTGGTCCCATCCTGTACTGATGTGACCCCCGTAATAACAATAACTACAACTCTCAAAATGCCTTACACTTTTTTTTTTTTTTCAAATATGTTTTTATTTGCCAAAGACATGTATAGGAAATACAACAATAAAGCATATCCAGCAGTCAAGAACTTGTCCACATTTTCTCCCTTAACAAACAATCTACCCCTTTCCAAGAGGGAGAGGGGCGGGTACCTGTTCGGGTCATTCCAGCTATGCCAGGTGTCTGACAGAAGCTGTGTTGTGAGCTGTGAAAAAAATTCAGAGTTATTACTATTTGGGCCATAGATATTATATACTACCACCTCCTCTGTTAACAAGAGTATATGTAGCGTACATATCCTGCTCTCGGCATCGTGAGAGGAATCTAGGATTTCCCCTGAGAAAGATCTGCTCACTAGAATCAGGACCTCTGCCTTCTGCTCTACTGCAGGAGAGCCATAGACTTCCTTGACCCAGAATTTCCTCATCCTAAAAAAATCTGTGGAGTTTAAATGGGTCTCCTGCAGCAGGGCCAGATCTGGCTTCATCTTTTTAAGGTGTCGCAGAACTGCTGTTCTCTTATTTGAGGCCCTTTACATTCCATGTTACCAACTGGAACATGGCCGATTAGGGTATGAGTTATACATCCAGAGGAACCCTAATCGGAGGACCCCACTTCGCAGGAATACCCACTCTCTGCAACCCTTTCCAACTAAACCCCCTCCCCACAACATCCCTCCCTTCCCCCTTTCTATTAACAAAATAACCCAACGACTAGTTGCCGGGAGGCCTCCGTCAGCGTCCTGGAACCCTGTGTCCAACTTCACTTTTTTCCACACAAAAAAGAGTGTATATTAACCTCGCAGTCCATCCCTGACTCCGACCTAGCTTACATGTGAAAACAGTAGGTATTTAAAATAATTACTCTAGCAATGTTAAGTTGAAACGCCCAGTGAAGATAATGACCGTAGATAACTTAGTATACAGTGGACCGTGTCCTTTAGAGTCCAGTGACGGTAGCGAGGATCTGTGTTTTCTCTGTTCCCTCGGAGCAAGGGACCATTCACGCTGAAAGCTTGGTCTAGGTGTACGATCTCCTGAGCGCTCTGGTGGTTCGGGGCATCGTCACAGGGAGGCGTTGTCATCAAAATACTCCTGCAGTCCTTCCTTAGCTTCTTCTGGCGTACGGAATGTGGACATAGAGCCATCCAGGTGAAACACTCGTAGAACAGCCAGATGCAACAGAGCAAAGAGTATTTGTTTTTTAAATAGCATAGAGCACAGTGGTGAGAACAGCTTGCGGCGTCTCGTGGTTTCTGCCGAATAGTCGCCGAACACTAGTAGCTTAGCTTCCTGTAGCATCAAATCAGAGTCTTTGTGTCTGAAAGCCCGCAGGATCTGAGTTTTGTCAACATAGTCTAAGTAACAGACGAACTCCTTGCTGTAAGGCAGGGTGGGAGACATCAGGGGCTGCTTCTCTCAAGTCGGGGCCTAAGTGGTGTGCCCGCTCCACTTTGCAGATGTGGTTCAGGCCTAGTAGATTAGGTATGGTTATCTCACATAGAGCCGCCAGGTCTCGTTGTTGCACGGACTCCAGAATCCCAATTATGCGTAAATTGTTCCTTCTGGAACCATCTTCCAGATCCCGAAGTTTGTCCCACAGCCTGCAATTTTCTCCCATAAGATCAGAAAGCTTAGTGCCCACAGAAGACGAGGATTCCTCCAGCGTAAGTATACGCGACTCAGCTTCCTCTATGCGTCGGCCATGATGGGTGACCTCTGCCTGCAGTTGTTGTAGTGAGAAAAATACTGTGGCTGCCAATGTTTCCTGAATGTCCGGTGCTATTCTCTTAGCCACTTCATAGCCTATTTTGTATAGTCCAGTTGTACCGTATAACGCTCCTCATCTGAGTAAGAAAGCGGTCGAGCGGGCAGGAGAACTGGCGCGTGAGTCCGGAGCTGAGGCTGTAGCCGCCATCTTGGTGCCATGCGTTGTCTCATTCCCTGACCTGCCTTGGCCTTTTCCTTGGACTTTCGGGCCCTTGGTTTGGACAAATCGGTCCATCCAACCTCCCAGCGGTGTACGGTGGGTATTGTGCAGCTTTAGAGATCAGTTGTGCCGGTCTGTGACTGAAAAGTCTGCTGCCTCACACAGAGCTCCGGTCTAGCACGTCTTTACTGCATGGCGCCGGAAACGGAAGTTGCCTTACACTTCTGAAGCTCTCAGAGAATGCTGGGAGTTGTAGTTTCAGAGGTACTTATTTGTACTTCAAATCCCAGCACATCCTGAGGGTTGCAATAAATGCTAGGAGCTGTAGTGTATACAGCTGGGTGCATTGTACACTGAATATATAGCTCAGTGTGTGAATGTGACCCCAGAACAGCACAGGTGGGATACATGAACTGTATGTGGCTGCTTAGGGGGCAGATGAATGAAAAAACAACCATGCCGCAGGGAGGAGGTGGGCACAGTTATTGGCAAAGAAAGACATAAACTTACTGCATCGGGGGGGGGGGGGGGGGGGGGGGGGTTCTCTTACACAGTCCACCCTTCATCTTACAACTTCCAGCAGCCTGACAGACACACTGACAATAATCACTCTGAGCCTGAGCGGCTGCTGTTGCTCCTCTTCACAGTCCTGTCCCTGGCAGCCTTAACCCTGCAGGATCCCTCCAGCCCCTGTCATCATATGCTTTCTCTCCTCTCCTCCTTACACAAGGTATGCCAGACAGTGGAGTACAGGAGGGTCTGTCAGAAGCAGCGTGCAGGAGGAGACAGGAGAACCAGCCCCAGCCCAGCACAGCATCCAGGAGCAGAGGGCCCGCACTTCCCGGGTGCTAATGCCTCCTGGGGGGGCCCACTACAGACACATGCCATGATGAGCTGACACTTTAGAGTCTGAGCCTGGCGGGCCCCTCTATTGGCCTGGGCCCCTGTGCAGCTGAACAGGCTGCACAAGTGATATGTCCACCACCTCTGGAGATGGTCACTTCACAACCTTTGTTCTGATATTCAAGGAATTGATAATGCAGAGTGATTTATAAATGGAAAATCAGAGGCTCTGTAAAAACCAAACCACAGTCAGGTAGACCAACAAAATTTAAGCCACAACTGCCAGGAAAATTGTTTGGGATGCAAAGAAAAACCCACAAATAACATCAGCTGTGGCTGTTTCAAGATACAGAATAAGGAGACACTTGAAAAAAAAATGGGCTGCATGATCGGGTCACCAGGAAAAAGCCATTACTGTGCAAATGCCACAAAGTATCTAACCTACAACAATACACCAAACAGCACAGAGACAAGCCTCAAAACTTCTGGAACAAGGTCATTTGGAGTGCTGAGACCAAATCAAACTTTATGGCCAACTTTTTGTCAACAAGGCCTATGACGAAAGCAAGGAACACCATTCTTACTGTAAAGCACAGAGGTTGATTGCTGATGTTTGGGGGGGATGAGCTAAAATGGCACAGAAAACTTGGTCAAAGTTGAAGGAAAGATGAATGCAGCACGTTATGAGCAAATACCGAAGGCAAATTTGCAGTCGTCAGTCCGGAAGCTGCGCATGGGACATACTTGGATGTTACAACAAGAAAACAATCAAAAACACAAGGCCAAGTAGACCTGTAATTGGCTACAGCAGAACAAAGTGAAGGTTCTGGAGTGGCCATCTCAATCTCCTGACCTCAATATCTTTGAGCCACTCTGGGAAAATCTCAAGCGCACAGTTCACGCAAGACAGCCCAGGAATTTACAGAAACTGGAGGCTTTTTGACAAGAAGAATGGGCAGCTTTACAATCTTAGAAAATAAAGATCCTCATCCACAACTACTGGAAAAGACTTCAAGCTGTCATTGATGTTAAAGGGGGCAATATATGGTACTAAGAACTGGGGTATGTAAACATTGTATCAGGGTCAATTGAATGTTTATGCCTTAAAAATAGAAAAAAAACTGTAGTTTGACAATAAATGGCTTCACCCCACATACCATGAGTGGAAAAAAAAGTTTTTGTTATTCATATTCTCTGAAAAAGGACAATGAAAATTTGTGGGCACAAATTTCTTGTGTTCCCTTACAAATCAGTTTCATCAGTTGTTACAATAGTCATAGGCATAAAGTAAGTTCTTACTATGACTGTAAATAAATAAATAAATATGAGTCCTTTATATTATACTGAAGTGTTCCAAGCAGTGACATAGCTACCATAGAGGCAGGGTAGGCGGTTGCTATGGGGCCCGTGCAGTAGGGGGGCCCAGGGGAGTAGGTAAGAGCGTGTGTCCTTCTGCTTAACCCCTTATGTACTGCAGTGTGTAAGTGACCCAATGTTTACTTGCAACACAAAAAGAGGGTTAAGCAGAAGACAAAGAGATCTCTTCTGATAACCTCTGACCTCTGTTTTTCAGCTGAGCAATCAAGTAGGAAAATGTGCAGAGCTCCATGCAGAGGTCCAGGGTTATCAGTGTACCAGCAGTAAATCTCCATGTCTTCTGAACTTTGGGTCACTTACACACTGTAGTACATAAGGGGTTAAGCAGAAAGTAGTCCGCTCCTGCACCTATGTATTTAACCATAAGGGTTCCTAATGGGATGAGCGAACTTTTGAAAAGTTCGGTTAGGTTCGGCGAACTTTTGCGAAGTTCGGGTTCGTACGAACCGAACCTAAAACAAACCTTGCTGTAACAGCTGAATAATTGCAGCTACAATAGTGAGAGTCTGATAGGGTATAGTTTCGTTTAGTTGCAGTTGCTATTACAATGAAAAAAGGGGAAAAAATCAAAGTGCAAAAATAGTGAAAAAAATTTGCCAAGGTGTAAGTGATTACATGTGACATAGGACACAAAGTTCCTTGGACCCAGTAGGGTGGAAGACAGATATTTGACAGTGGAATCAGCAGCAGTAATAGTACTGTATTGGACCCAGTGAGATGGAGAACAGACAATTGACGGAGGAGGAGGAGACAGCAGCACTTGATTGCACCCAGCCCAGTATGGTTGAAACGACACTATTGGAGGAGGCAGCACCACTTGATTGCACCCAGTCCAGCATGATTGAGAACAGACTATTTGAGGAGGAGGCACTACCTGATTGCACCCAGGCCAGTATGATTGAGAACAGACTATTCATGGAGGAGGAGGAGGATGTTCAGCCTTGGAGTGGTGGCCTGGGAATCCTCACTGATGATGTTGTTCACTGCACTTTCAAGAACACGAACGAGTGGGATGATGTCATTGGTGCCTGCTCACAGAATCGCATCCTCTAAAGGGATTAACAACTGGCACCCCATGTTCGAAGAAACCTGTGCACTATGAGGTTTATCACATGTGCCATACAAGGTGCATGACGCAGCCCTCCCTTCTGCACTGCAGAGAAAAGGTTCCTCCCTTTGTGGGCTACAACACTTCCAACCGTTAGTTGACCTTGGGTCAGCCATTCATATATCTCCTTCTCCTCCCTGATGGTCCAGAGGAGCTCCTGCCCACTGTGGCTCCGTTCACCCAGGCTCACAAAATGGAGGACAGCCTGAGAGCGCCGGGCCTGACATCGTTGGTAAGACACCGGGGCAGGTAGGACAGCAGTCAAAGTGGTGGATGGTTGCAAGCTGGTGGAGGCAGAACTTTTGCAGAACTGGCCCCCTTAAAGCACCGGGGAGGTGACAGTGGCAAGAATGGGCTAACTTTCTGGTGGTCTTCTGGGGGAATGTTGACCCAATGGGCAGTAACAGACATGTACTGCCCTTGCCCATAATTAAAGGAGCAGACATCAGAACTGGGGTGCACGGTCTTGGACACCAAGAATCCCAATGAGTCGCCAACATTTTTCTACACAACTGTGCAGTGATGGGACAGCCGACTTTTTTTGTTTCTCGGACAGTGATGGGACTTTTTTTTACTTTTTTTGTTTCTCCGACAGTGATGGGACTTTTTTTGGACTTTTTTTGTTTCTCGGACAGTGATGGGACTCTTTTTGGCTAAAACGGGGTTGTCCTATTTTTGGAACCTGATTGTAAAGATATGAACTGATTTTCCCTCAATAAATTTGATAAGCTTGAACACTGAAGTTGCTTTCATGTGTCTTGGTTAACACTCACAGACAGCTGTCACATTACATTTTTGATTAGGCAGCACCCAGGTATATCTGAGGAGACTAATTTATGGTCTCACCCTAACAGGGGTGACGTCACACATCTTGATATTCACAGAAAACCAGGATACAAGGGATTATAGGAGTAATAATCCCTTGTATCCTGGTCTATTCTGTGAAAAAAGTACAATTTTGTGTCGCCGTTGTTATTTTTACCAAATTCGTAACAAACTTTCTCAAAGTTCGGTTAGATGATGAACCGAAGTTTTTCCAAAGTTCGTAACGAATCTGGTTCATAACGGTTCGGTTCGCTCATCCCTAGTAAAAACAGTGGACTGTCACAGCAGCCATTGGCTCTCTGCTCTGCCAGTGATTTTTGTGGCAGCAGCCAGGAATCCTGCCACTGGCCACAAGAGATTTTACTTTTTGGCCACATCACAGAGCAATATATATATATATATACAGTGCTTTGTGTTGTGCGTAGGAGAGGGAAGGCCCTCAAACTTTATTTTTGCTATAAAGCCCCGTGAATCCTAGCTATGCCTCTGGTTCCAGGTAGGCATTCCATAATCATTTTACCCAGCTTAAATATTTTTTGCTATTTGTGGATGACAATGAACAATAAAATATGAATCTTACAGTTAAAGGACCTCTGTCTACAAGCACAAAATTAAACTGGTCTGACAAAAGCATAGCAAGTCCAACCATGACTGCATTCTAAATTATTGCACCACAAGCCCAAAGAGACAGCTTAATCAAGTTTCTTCTCACAAATCTTAATCTCTCTTAAAGGAAAACCAAATGAGGTAAGTAAGAAAAAATATATATGTGAGCCATCATTATTGCTCTACTGACCCAGCTTGTTAAGAAAAATAAGGAGTCTGGTTAATTAAGCTTGATTATAATCGACCATCAGCAAGTGAAAAAGAATTGATTGCTCAGGTCCTTCCAATTTAAGTGCATTCACTGATTCTTACCGTAATGTCTCACTTTGCTCTGATTAGAGACAATTTTTGTATCTGTAAAACTCATTTAAAGGGGTATTCTGAACTTATAAAGAGATGACATATAGCAAGATTATGTTATCATCACTATATAATTGGTAGGGGTCCAATAATGATAATGCTGGTGTAGCAACACATCCTTCTCACTTTTTAACCCCAGCACAACAGACCCTGGCTACCCAGTTCTGCAGTTTTATTCATAGCCAGATGGGAACACTGTTGTGCAAAGAAGTCAGAAAGAGACACAGTGATCACAAAGTTATGGCATAGCCAATAATTTTTGTGAAATGGTTATCCATGACATAATTTTTGTGCAGGATTACCTAGTTTGAGCTCAATACCTAATGATGTTGTCAGGAGCCAGCGGCAGCTCCAGCGCTGTCCTGAGCCATTAATCACCTTGCCAGTCAGATATGGTTCTGCAGGAGGGGCTGGAGTCCCTGCTCCAATCTCATTCTGGGGACAGGACTTCAGCCCCTATGTAACTAATACCCCCACCCAGGGCCGGCGTTAGGGGCGGGCAAGCAGGGCAAATGCCCAGGGCCCCCATCCCCCAGGGGCCCCCTACCGCAGTTCCAGTAGGAGAGCGTCCTGCAGCGTCTGTGAATGATCCCTGGCTGCTGCTATCAGGGGTCACGCAGAGGCTGCAGGACGCTGCTCGGTGTCTGCTCCATGTGTGTGTGTAGCTCCCACTCCCTCCAGCTCCTCTTACTGCACGTGACTTCCTCCTGGTGTGGAGCTGTCGGGACGATGGAGGAGAGGGCTGCCGGCTTCAGGATGACAGCCTGCTACTGCTGCTGCAAGGAACATGAGGGAGATTCACCTTTACACCCAGCATGCTAGAGGGAGTAAGTATTCTGTACATGTAGTGTGTAATGTGTATGAATGTAGGTGTATAATGGATGAATGTAGTGTGTGTTACATGTGTATCGTGTGTGGACTGGATGGTTTGAATCTGTATAATGTGTTTTCATGGATGTGTGTGTGTGTGTATATATATATATATATATATATATATATATATATATATATATATATAATGGTGTGTGTGTATAAACACTGCTGACTTCAAGTGTTGAGGTGAATAGACTGTACATAGGAGCTGCAGCCATTCTCTGGCCTCATCAGTCCTATGTAATTGCTGCAGGTAACCCCTGAGGCCGCTAATTGGCTGCAGCTCCTATGTATATAAGGCAATACGGTGTATTTTATTGAGAAAAAAAATAAGGTGGTATTCAGTCCTTAGGTGGTGGTCACTGTATGGTTGTAATATTGGACTGTATATAGTGTCATTATGCAGTGGTCACTCTTTGGCATTAATATTGCTCTGTATATAGTGTATATATAGTCATTACTGCCATAGATTGACTACCACATAATGACACTATATACAGACCAATATTACCGCCATACAGTGACCACCACATAATGACTATATACACTATATACAGACCAATAGTACAGCCATAGAGTGACAGCCACATAATATTGGTCTGTATACAGTGTATATAGAGTCATTCATTATACAGTGGAAAGTCTATAGCGGTAATATTGATCTGTATATAGTGTATATAGAGTCATGCGGTGGTCACTCTATGGCAGTAATATTGGTCTGTATATAGTGTATATAGAGTCATTATGGGGCGGTCACTTTATGACGGTAATATTGGTGTGTATATAGTGTATATAGAGTCATGCGGTGGTCACTCTATGGCGGTAATATTGGTCTGTATATAGTGTATATAGAGTCATTATGGGGCGGTCACTTTATGGTGGTAATATTGGCCTATATATAGTGTGTTTTCTTCAATAACGGTATGGAGGTAATATTTGGTCCTGATTATAGTGATTTTTTATTTTATTTTTTTAAAGCAATTCATATAAATAGTTCTTGTGTTTACACCACTAGCGGCAGTCCTGGCATGTAGTGGCAGTCCCAGAATGTAGCGGCAGTCCTGACATGTAGTGGCAGTCCCAGAATGTAGCGGCAGTCCTGGCATGTAGGGGCAGTCCTGACATGTAGTGGCAGTCCCAGAATGTAGCGGCAGTCCCGGCATGTAAGGGCAGTCCCGGCATGTAGGGGCAGTCCCGGCATGTAGCGGAAGTCCCGACATGTAGGGGCAGTCCCGGCATGTAGGGGCAGTCCCGACATGTAGCGGCAGTCCTGACATGTAGCCGCAGTCCCGGCATGTAACCTTCTGAACTGAGTAAGGGCCCTAATACATGGAGCGAAAATAGTCAGAATCAAGACGATATCGCTCTGTGAGGACACTGGGGAACATGATCAGGTAGTATATATCACAGACAAGGCCTGAGGACACCGGGGAACGTGATCAGGTAGTATACAGTATATCTTTATTGTTTACTATATACAGCAAAGATTGCACACACATCACTAATGATATACTGTATATATACACATAGGGGGAGATTTATCAAACATGGTGTAAAGTGAAACTGGCTCAGTTGCCCCTAGCAACCACTCAGATTCCACCTTTCATTACTCAGATTCTAAGTAGGTGGAATCTAATTGGTTGCTAGGGGCAACTGAGCCAATTCTTCTTTACACCAGTTTGATAAATCTCCTCCATAGCTTTTGCTGCATCATAAAAGAGCCATGTAGTAGGCTCTCTAAGCGATCTCCATTCTACCAGATTGGCGCTCACTTCTGCGGAATATCAGGCCTTGTAATACGGCCTTAAAAGTGGCGGTACACTTCCAATAACTGCTGGCTGAACAATCCTTCAGCTGACAATTATCTCTCCCATCCGGTCCCGTCCTCCCCATACACAGAAATTTGGCACATCTGAGTGTTCCTGTCTTCTCTATGAGAGGGGAAAGCCATAGCCATACAGATCTGATGGCGGCTTATCTCTCTGAGAACAAAGAGGTTGGGCGTTGATTTTCCATCAAGCTCGACCCCCTATGTCCACTGATATCATCTGTCAGAGGACTGTCCAGAGAGCCCCATACACCTTACACTGATGGCCGCACCCACCAGGAGCAACAGGTACCACCAACTAAAGAGTCAAATGTATAGGGACCTTAAATTGTTGCTAAAATATTTCAGCATTTGGGGCCCCACCTTCAACTTTGCCCAGGGCCACATCTAGTTTAAAACCGGCCCTGCCCCCACCATGTTCTAGTTGCCTGCTTGGAGTCAGTAACCTAGCTATCTTTTGCTATGTTCTTTGCCTGATACTTTGTTACTAGACCTTGGCTCTAGTTCTCCTGACTATCCCTCTAACCACTGACTTTCGCCCACTGCTGTCTATGGAGAAAACATAGGTATATGCCGCTGATCGACTAACATCCTCTGCTGACCAGGGATAAAACATAATTTTACACCGCTGATCCACCACTTCCACTGCTGTCCTGAGAGAAAGCATCATCACACAACACTCGTCCACCGAGACAGTTAATACCATCTGCTGCTGACAGCTTCAACACTGTAACACTGTGTCAGATATCGTGAAAGTTAAATACCCTGCCAGAGGATTGACATTTTTCACACTATGAAATTTTCACTTTTTTTTCACTGTAATAGCTACTGCTGCCTCACAAACCTTTTCTCTGTAATACTACCACTAATATAGCTACAATAGTACTGCTATTATAATGAGTTCCGTTTAGGTTCAGTTAGAACCTAAATGAACTTTGTTCATGTTTTCTGTTTTCTGATTACAGTCTGTTCCTGACTTTGGCTTCAGAAATCTATCAGATAAATCTGTGAGTGTAATAGAGCCCTTATGGCCCTATTACACCAAACAATTATCAGCTGTATTCATTTGGTGTAATAGCAAAAAGGCAACAATCAGCCAAGCATTGAACAAGGAGCAAGCATGCCTGCTAATGAGCCATTTAGATGCAGCTGTCATGGCTTACAGCTGCATCTAAACTGCTTTTTATCCCCCATCCCTAGTCTCTAGTGGGCAGATCCATTCATCTTGCCTGGCCGGGCCTCAGCATGGGAATGATGCTGATTCCGGCTCGGTATTCTGCTGATCTGGTCTGCTGCAGACCAGACCAACAGAGCACCGAACTAATGGATCGGTGCTCTATTGTATACACAACATTGATCTTAATGGAAGATCAATGCTGTGTATATAGAAGTCTAGCCCCATAGACCGAAGGCTAAAAGCATTATAAGCATGGTCATAAAGCAATGTTAAGGA
Organism: Dendropsophus ebraccatus; assembly: GCF_027789765.1. NCBI lineage: Eukaryota > Metazoa > Chordata > Amphibia > Anura > Hylidae > Dendropsophus > Dendropsophus ebraccatus. The sequence continues at coordinate 79,449,468 of NC_091456.1, read as the reverse complement.
GCATTTAGATTTTTTAAAAGTTAACATTTTTAAAAAGTTTTAATTTTTTAAGTTACATGTAGTTGTAATCGTACTGAATTGAGGAACAAATATAAATATATAATTTTTTTTTTTTTTCGATTGCTGCATATTTTATGGAAAAATTAAGTCTGTCATTGCAAAGTACAATTAGTAACGCAAAAAATAAGTGTTCGTGTGGGCCTGTAGTTGAAAAGAGGAAGCGCTACAGCCTTTTAAACGCAAGTAGAAAAAAAACGAAAATGCAAAATCGAAAATTTGCACGGTCCTGAAGGAGTTAAAGCTAGACACAATCTCATGATAGCAAAACCTTATCTCTAGACTCAAATATTTTTCTTGGAGCCGTGTCTCCATCCATGGCAGTAAAAGGGTTGCTGATGTAGAAGAATAAATCATATGATGTGTTGTGATATCACACAGAAAAAAAATATTTTCATCATCATATTTATAAAGATTTATATTGTGCCACAAACTGAATAGCACAGTGCTGTACCTTATATAAGTGCAGGACACACTATAGCACCTTTATTTTATGAATGAGGCTGGTGTCCCGGATTAAGTTTGTTACCTTAACTGTGCTGACTTTCCTTAGGTTTCCCGTTAACATGATGACATCAGTGTTCCTGCTCCTTGCATCTTAGCCCCAGGGACAGCTATTTGTTAGTGCTAAATCTAATTGCCTCAGATTGTCAGCCTGCACATTTGGACTTGGTTCAAGCTTTCATTATTTATTGAGAGGAGCTGTGGTATTGATTTTGGATGGCCAGCGGAATGCTGGGGATATTAGCAAGGAGCGCGGAGAACGCAGCACATAAACTTTTATGATATGATGTCAAACTGGATTGTACAGACATAAACGAAGGGAAAGAGGACAATGCGGTTTGCAGCATCTAACAGAACATTCCAATCACTATATATCAGTATCTAAAAAGCAGTTCTTTATGCATTGTCTTCTTCATCAGATGATTTAAATAAATAAGCATAGGCTTCCCCAAGAAAGCTTTTTTTTTTTTTTTAAATAGATTACTTCATTTTACAAGAAAATATCCAAAATGTTTTCAGAAAAACACAATATGGAGTCTCCTTCTAGGCAAGTTCTCAGGGACTTTCCTTTTTTCTTTAAAATATACAAGAAAATACAGAAAGCACCCAATGAATAGACACACATAACATGTCAAGTAAAATTACTGTAATTCGACAGTTGAACTAAAAGGGCCATCCAACTGTTCATGGATATGAACACCTAGTCAATTGGGATGCACTTAAATAGACTGGAAAACCCCACCCACATGTATTATGTGGGGGAGAATGAAAGAGAGAAAAGTCCAGATTTGACAGGGTTTTACATTGATTATATTAAATAAATGAGTGTCAAAGTTTCCAACAACATTAAGTTGGAGAAGATTTTCCCACTGTACTGGTTTTGTGATCAAAAACCTTGCTGAATCAGGCTGTTTCAAAGACATACATACATATTAACACAGGGTTTGTGATTCACAACACTGGGTTAGAGAGACACAACCCATGCATGCATCTCTTGAGGTGCTTAAGCTGTTTCCAGCTTAAATAAACAGGAAAGGGGGATACCCCTGATGGGGTATGGGAGTGACATTCCCACCCTCACTTTGGTGACTCCCCAAAAAAACTAATTCTAATGGTCCATTCACATGTTGCTCTAGGGCTGCTGTGTACCATGTGTGGATCTTTATGCCAGTCAGTACTATGTAGAGTTTGGAAAATACGTAATTTAAGTGTTGAACAAGGTTGTTTCGCACTGAACTTTGTACTATCCATTCACCCCATAGTACTATAAGCTGGCTAAAAAGCATCCACTGAGGGTTTTAGGCAGCAGAAACCAAAAAGCAACCATTTACGGATGAATGCACTGTAAATAAGGCAGGTTACCTGCCTTTCTCCAACAGATAGCTGCTGGTAGTAGCTTTAGAAGTTTCTTAAATCACGTTTAGAGGACACCATCCTCAGTCATATATACCCCCATCAAGAATGCTTCCTATAGTACTCATGATAAATACCTTAACACCTGGGCTCCTTGGATTTACTTCTATAATGGTTTTCTGGCTTCCAACTCCTTTTCTATACCATACACAATGCCATAATCTTATAAATAACTATAATATACAGTAAGCTAACTTAATGTTAGGTCTTAAAACATCCAACACTGAGACACACGGACCATTTAATCCCCATAATCAACAATGTCTTATTTTGGTTTTATTTCTTTCTTTTCATTATGTTGTTGTTGTTGTTGTTAAGTTCACATTTAACCCCTAGACGACCCAGGGCGTATAGTTACGCCATGGAAGTGTGTCCCCAGACGACCTAGGGCGTAACTGTACGCCCTGGGTGTTTCTCCCGCTATGAAGCGTGCTCCGGAGCGGAGCGCGCTTCATAGCAGGTGGGGGCCGGCTGCAATCAGCAGCCGGGACCTCACCGGTAATGACACGCTGCAGCGATTGCGCTGCCGCGTGTCATCAACTCCTTAAACGCCGCGATCGCGGCGCGACCGCGGCGTTTAAGTGTAAGTGACAGGGGGAGTCCCCTGTCACTTACCGATCGGGACCCCTGCAGTGTGACTGCGGGGGTCTCGATCGGTAAAACGGGCCGCCGGAGGTCTCTTACCTGCCTCCGTGCGGTCCGATCGTCGATCTGCTACTCTAAGCCTGCACAGGCAATGAGCAGATCGCCGATAACACTGATCAATGCTATGCCTATGGCATAGCAATCATCAGTATAGAAATCAAACTAATCTATGTAAAAGTCCCCCAAAGGGACTTCAAATGTGTAAAAAAAAAAAAGTTAAAAACACTAACACACTACCCCAAAACCCCTTCCCCAATAAAAGTTGAAATCACCCCCCTTTCCCATTATATAAATAAAACATATAAAAATAGATAAACATGTAATATACCGTAGCGTGCGTAATTGTCCGATCTATTAAAATATAACAAGCGTCATTGCGAACGGTAAACGGCGTACACGAAAAGAGGGAAAAAGTGCGCGGATTACCGATTTTATGTTACATTATATATATAAAAAAATTTATAAAAAGTGATCAAAACATCCGATCTTCACAAATATGGTATTAATAAAAACTAGAGATCATGGCGGAAAAAATGACACCCCATACAGCCCTGTGGGTGAAAAAATAAAACCGTTATAAGCGTCACAATAGGCCCATTTTATTTATAATTAATTGCCAAAAAAAAGGATTTCATTTAAAAAAAATATATAACATTAGAGAATCTGCGTAAACCTGCATATTGTTGTGTTCGTACTGACCTATAGAGTAATGGTATCATGTCGCTTTTACCATATAGTGCATTACGTAGACACAGGAACCCCCCAAACGTTACCATATTGCATTCTTTTTTGCGATTTCACCAATTTATATCTTCATAAATAATATATTTGGAATTCCATCATACATGTTATGGTAAAATGAAAGACGCCATTACACAGTACAACTATTCCTGTAACAAATAAGCCCTTACATGGCCTGTAGATAAAAAACTGAAAGTGCTGGAGCTGTTAGAAGGGGAGGAGGGAAAAACGGAAACACTAAGATCAAAATTTGCGCGGTCCACTGGGTCATTTTGGGCCTGGTCCTCAAAGGGTTACCAAAGTTCCGATCTTACTATGTGCATTAGTTCTTTCTGGCAATAATCTGCACAAAATTATAGTAAAAAATTGTATATGTTACTAAAGAGCGTATTTTATGCATATTTATCTTTACAAGGTCCTGCACGACCTATATGTCTTGATATGCTCTGTACGGTTTTACATAAATCTTTTCGAATAAAAATTTGATTGGGAAAAAAAAAGAATGCTTCCTATAGCTTTAAAACACTCAAGAAACCACAAAAGTCATTAAAACATCACACAACAAGTACCCAATCAGGAACGATTGTGCAAGCTCTAAGTACCCTTGTGATATCTTAAAAATCCCAAGAACAGTTATTGTCCACTTACGATGTGTGTCCTGAAAAATGGGACTTGAATGGTAAGACTCCTTGGCACAAGTGCCAGGGTTGAAACCCCATGGCTATGGTTAGCAAGAAGGGAAATGTCCTCTTTGTCAACGATAGTCATGGGGATGTGTGTCTGGCTAATCCTGTTCTTGGGGCATTAGTTGCAGATTGTACTTTGGCGAGACATTAAGCTGCTATGGATAATATCTGCTATGTTGGAAATGTTTTGGGCTATGTTCACACTACGTAAAACTACGGCCGTAGTTCTCGCTGCAGAACTACGGCCGTAGTTTTGCGGGGTGGGACATAGCTTTAATTTTAATGGGATCCCGGCCGGAGTGTACACACATCATATATGCTCTGGCCGGAATCCTGTGCAGAGCCGGAAAAAACTGACATGTCAGTGCACACAGTGAAGCGAGCGGCTCCGGCCACTTGCTTCACTGTGTGCTATGGGGAGCTTTGATGCGGGCGCGCATTGATGCATCAGAGCTCTGCTGCTGGACGGATCATCCAGGCGATGATCCAGGCACAGACCGGCCATTCCGTGACCTGGCCGGGGTCACGGAATGGCCGGTCTGTTACATAGTGTGAACATAGCCTTGGCCTGTAAGCTAACATGTGCATCCGTTATTGTCTATTTTGGGTATATTGACATTGGCTATCTTTCATGAGAAGATGCAATTTCCAGTTGTTCACTCTCTCTTATTCTATTTGTTCTTTCCTTTATCTCCAGTATTCTTTTCTTGTATGGAATTTGATTGCTTTTAGTTTATTCTTAGAGGAGTAATACACTGTAAGTTTTCTCCAATTTTCTCTTAAGTGTCACACTCTTTAAGATTACTTCCAGAAATCTCATGACTGAGCAATCTGAAATACAGCACATATTTTCCCTTTGCTTCACATAAAGGAACACTGAATAACAGTCAAGTAACCATTCCCTGCATTCATCAGTGCATTCACATCCTAGTAGCTACTGTATGTACAATTTGTGTTTTATGCTCTGTCACCTTGAGCTTGGTCCCCAGATAACACTCCTGCCACAGGCTCGCTTTAAGACACAGAGCCTGCAAGATGCACGTTACGATAACAAAATGTATGTTTTGACATCCTGGTCGAACTTAACAGTGTTCATAGGTGTCAACTGCAATGCAATATATTTTTTTCCTCTGGTAGATTAAATTATCGGGAGACAAGAAGCCTTTTCACATCTATGGTTTGGGTCTTTAGGTCACCTTGTAGTTCTTAACAGATGTGATTAAGTGTAGACTTGTGTGCTAGAAGAGCCTCACCCTGTCACTGAGGATTGTTCTTTGTATGAGTGTTATACAGTCTCTGGTGCATACTTCTTGCTTGTTTTTATTTGCAAGAACAAACTAAATCTACAGACTTGTTTCCCTACAGATCATTGCAGAGTATGTAATGATAGCCCTGAACTATATAAGAAATCCCTTTTATAACTGAAGACATTAAGTGACTACCAGGTAGTGACAGTCTCACTGGTGCCAGTGAAACAAACTAGAAGAATATTTAGAAAAAAAAATAAAAATAAAAAAATAATGGCCACCTATGTTACAATTTATTGGATATTTTTTTTCTGTTAAATATTTTTTTTCAAAAAACTAAAGGGAACAGTAAAACAACACAATGCAACTCCAAATCAATGACACTTTTGTGAAATCAACCTGTCCAGTTATAAAGCAACACTAATTAATAATAATGTTCTTCTGCTTTTGTGCAAATTAAACAGACAACAGGTAGATAGGCAAAAAAAAGAAACCCCTATAAAGGAGTGGTTTCTACAGGTGTTAACCACAGACAATGTTTCTGTTCTAATCCTTTTTGACATCTGTTTTGGTCCCTTATGCATTTTGTCATTGCTCTCCCCTAGAGGTGGCATGAGGGGGTGTCTACAACCCACAGAGGTTGGTCAGGTAGTGCAGCTCATCCATGAGGCTGGGATGAGGGACCGGCATCCATAAGTTTGTGGTTTTCTTACAGCCCTGAAGGGAGATTGGCATTAACAGAGAACACCAACATTGGCAGATTCAACATTAGTGCCCTGTGCTCTTCACAGATTAGAGCAGGTTCACACTGAGCACATATGACAAACGTGACTGTTGGCAGACGCTGTAGAGAACGTTCAGCTGCCTGTAACATCCTTCAGCATGACCGGTTTGGCAGTGGGTCAGTAATGGTGTGGCTGGCATTTCTTTGGAGGGCCGCACAGCCCTCCATGTGCTCACCAGAGGTAGCCTGACTGCCATTAGGTACCAGGATGAGATCCCCAGACCCATTGTGAGACCATATGCAGTTGCAATGAGCTCTGGGTTCCTTTTAATGCATGACAAAGCTAGGTCCCCTGTGACTGAAGTGTGTCAGCAGGTTTCGCATGATGCTATGGACTGGCCTGCCTATTTTTTAGACCTGAATCCAATCAAGCACATCTGGGACATCATGCCTCGTTCCATCCACCAATACCCCGTTGCACGACAGGCTGTTCAAGAGTTGACTGAGACTTTCATCCAGGTCTGGAGGGAGATCCTTAAGACGAACATCTGCATCCTCATCAGGAACAAGTCCAGGCATTGTTGGGAGGTCATACACACTATTAAGCCTCATTTCCTTGTCTTTAGGCATTTCAATGGAAGTTTGATCAGTGTATAGTTTGATCTTCCTTGATATGGAGTATCATTCCAAATCCAGACCTCCATATGTGGTGGTGGCTGCTAGTGTGGTGTTGCAGCTGCGACCGATCACTTGCTAGGTGGTACTGTGTGACTCCACTACTGTGGTGGTTGGTCGATGGAGTATAGCTCAGCCAGGTGGAAGGTTGTTGTGACGCCAGTGCTGACTCAGCACACAGGTATGGAGGCACACCTGCTTTTAGTTTTTGTGGCTGGCTATACCCTTTCCTCAATGGTCGGTGACCTGCCGGGTTGTAATGGGTCCCTTGGACACTTAGCACGGTGGTGCAGAGTGGAGTTATGACCCACCCGGACTGTCAGTACCACCACCCACAGAAAGGGGAGATGACCCAAGGACGGCGTAGCTTGTGTGTCGGTGCTGGTATAATGATCACTAAGTCCCAATAGAATAAATAAACTTTCTTTTAACTTAGAAATCTTCTGTGATACTGGTAAATAATACTTGACTTAGACAGACTTGACTTCTCTAGATCTGTATTTGAAGTCCCAATAGAATAAATAAACTTTCTTTTAACTTAGAAATCTTCTGTGATACTGGTAAATAATACTTGACTTAGACAGACTTGACTTCTCTAGATCTGTATTTGAAGTGCCGCGATCCCGGGTGCCGCGTGTAGCCCGGGACCGCCGCTATTAGCGGGCACGGTCTGTTCGCCGTGCCCGCTAATTAGCTAATCGGAGGCAGCTGTCAAAGTTGACAGCTGCCTCCGATTACCGGAGGCAACGTTTCCCTGGTGTCTAGTGGGGGAGATCGCTCCTCCGGGACCTTGTCCCGGAGGAGCGATCTCCGTTACTGATGCCGGCCGGGGACGCGTCCAAGATGGCGCCGTCCTCGGCTCGGCACTCGTTTACATCCGGCTGCAGCAGCCGAAAGCAAACGAGTGCCGATCTCATGGATCTCTGCAGCATATCTATGCTGCAGAGATCTCAATGAGAGATCACAGTGTATATACTAGAAGTCCCCCATGGGGGCTTCTAGTATATGTGTAAAAAAAAAAAAAAAAGTGTTGTTTATAGTAAAAAGCCCCCTCCCCTAATAAAAGTCTGAATCACCCCCCTTTTCCCAGGTTTTAAATAAAAGTAAACAAATAAATAAATAAATAAACATGTTTGCTATCGCCGCGTGCGTAATCGCCCGAACTATTAATTAATCACATTCCTGATCTCGTACGGTAAACGGCGTCAGCGCAAAAAAATCCCAAAGTGCAAAATTGCGCATTTTTGGTCGCATCAAATCCAGAAAAAATTTAATAAAAAGCGATCAAAAAGACGTATATGGGCAATCAAGGTACCGATAGAAAGATCACATCATGGCGCAAAAAATGACACCTCGCACAGCCCCATAGACCAAAGGATAAAAGCGCTATAAGCCTGGAAATGGAGCGATTTTAAGGAACGTATATTGGTTAACAACGGTTTGAATTTTTTACAGGCCATCAGATACAATATAAGTTATACATGTTATATATCGTTTTAATCGTAACGACTTGAGGAACATGCATAACAAGTCAGTTTTACCCCAGGGTGAATGGCGTAAAAACACATTTCCCCCAAATAAAAGAAATGCGTTTTTTTTTTCAATTTCACCACACTTCGAATTTTTTTCTGGTTTCGCAGTGTACTTTATGCAAAAATTCAGCCTGTAATTGCAAAGTACAATTAGTGACGCAAAAAATAAGGGGTCATGGGGGTTTCTAGGTGGAAAAATGCAAGTGCTATGACCTTTTAAACACAAGGAGGAAAAACCGAAAACGTAAAAACGAAAATGGGCCATGTCCTTAAAGGGTTAAAGCCACAACTTTCTTGTATATTATATAAAATATTATTGTATATTATATTATGCAAATGACAAATACTACATTAAAACCACAAAATCCACAGTTATTTCAAAACAACATGGCCGTTGTTTTAACCCCTTAAGGACCGGGCCTAAAATGGCCTTAAGGACCGAGGCAAATTTTATGAATATGACCTGTGTCACTTTAGTTATTAATAACTTCGGGATGCTTTTACCTATCCGGCTGATTCTGAGATTGTTTTCTCGTGACATATTGTACTTTACTTTTCCTGTAAATTGGAGTCTATACTTATAATGAATCTTTATGAAAAAATCCAAAATAACGTGAAAAATTGAATTTTTCCACTTTTGAAACTTTTCTGCTTATACAGAAAATGGTTATGCCAAATAAATTATATATTAAATAGCATTAGCAACATGTCTATTTTATGGTGGTGGCATTTATTAAACTATAAAAGAGAAAACAGCGTCCCACTCACTTAAAACCGCCTACAACCAGAGTCCACACTCCAAAGTGTACACCAAATGCACCTCAACAACCACAATAAGAGAAAGAAAAACGTGGAGAAGACTACAATGGTTGTAGATACTATGTGGACAGTTTATACACAATTAAAAACATAAGGTAAAAACATCAAAAGGTTTTTCAAGCATACAAAAATACAAAAATACAAAAACAGCAGCATAAATGTCCCAAGATGGATAACTGTGATTGCGAGCTGATGTTTGCAAATGCCAATATTACTCACGCTATCCGGCCGGATAAGCAGCTATAGTTCAAAGAGCCTAGTCCATACGAATGGAACAACCAGATGGTATAATCCTCGGCAGCTGATCTCCCAGGCGTCGTGCCGTGGCCACAGCACGTGATGTCCGCTCGTGGTATAATTGGTTGTTCAAGACGTAGAAGTACTCCCAACAGAGTCGTATTGGAATCACAGTTAAAGTAGATTGAATAGATGTATGATGGGGGTAGTTGTCCACCCAACTGTACTGTGCTAATGAGGACCGGCCAGTTTATTTTGCAGGATGACTCCCCTACAATACCACGCACAGGTAAAAGGGGATAAATTCCTGCATTTATTAAACTATCTTTCATTTTTTTTAGACAATGGAGGCCATGTCGCAAATACAAAGCTCCTGTGCTGCCAGGACAGTAGAAACCCCCCACAAGTGACCCCATTATGGAAACTACACCCCATAAGGAATCTAAAAAGGGGTGTAGTGAGCATATGGACCCCACTGGTGATGGTACATGTGTAGAACATGTGCTGTGAAAATAAAAAATACAATTTTTTTCATTTTCACAGCACAAATGTGCCCATCACCAGGGGGTCCTATCCCCGTTGCCCCCCCTTGTTAGATTCCTTATTGGGTGTAGTTTCCAGAATGGGTCACTTGTGGGGGGTTTCTACTGTCCTGGCAGCACAGAGGCTTTGTAACTGCATCATGGCATCCTCTAATGGGAATGGCGGCCATACATATTTAGCTGGGGAAAAGGGACAATTATTAATTTATTTGGGGGTATTAGGACAATTATTCGTTTATAAGGTTGTAAATGACAGGTGTCCATCAAATTCAACCTGTGTTGATCCAGAGGAAGGCAAAAAAAACCCTCGTGAGGCAGACGACAGTAGCCTCATCACAGGGGAAAAATTCCTTCTCGACTCCATAATGGAAATCAGAATAATCCCTGGATCAACCTGACCCTTGAAATAGGAATAAGGGACAGAATTTAGAAAATGTAGAACTCCAATGACGTGTGGTACACCTTGAAGCGATCCAGTATGCAGAGGCCGGGGTAATCAGGACAGGTGTCACACTGGAAAATGGTGTCCTTCCTGATCCCCCTGTTACGCCACACTCTGCACTTCTTCTGGGGTCTACTGTTTTCCTGTGTTCGCGACATTACCTGGAAAATGTTGTCCTGGTGCGATACGGGGTCCTTCATATCCTGAAGCGCTGGGTCCGCTCCATGGCTGCTAAATATTGGGGCTTTATTACTGCTTCTGATATTTTTGGATCGTGCTGCAAGCTACAGTAGCTCGGGCAGCGAGGGACCGGAAGAGGGGGTGCTGGTATAAAAGCTATCCCCGTACGGTGTGGTAACCTTTATCCAGCTGTGGGAAGATCAGTTCCCGAACGATCTTCCCACTAACTTCGAGGATGGGGCGGGGTTCATCTGGGGGTGGATTTGGGTGTCCCTTCCTTCATACACTGTAATGGTACATGTACACTGCGGAATGGCAAAGGATAACCCTTTGTGCATTCTGCAGCTGGCACCCACCGGCGGACTGATGCAGGCGCGTGTCTCTGTCCGTGTTACACTCCATTCTATGCACAGGCCGTGCATAGGATGGAGTCTATGACACGGGTGGAGACGCACGCATGCATCAGTCTGACGGTGGGTGCCAGCTGCGGAATGCACAAAGGGTTATCCTTCGCCATTCCGCAGTGTGCATGTACCCTGAGGCTATGTTCACACTGCGTATATGTCCGGCTGCATATTTTCGCGGCCGGACATATACGCAGTAAACTCCGGCCGGAGATTTACGCTACTTGCGGCCGGCTACGTACGGACCGCAAACTTATGCCCGAAGTCTACTTACGCTTCCCGAGCGCCCTACGTAGCGATCTGACAGCGGTCTTTTACTTGGAAATCTTCGCCTAGCCCCGGACACCCCACAGAACCTTTTGGATCAGCACAAAAAGCTGCAAAAATGAAGAAATCACCACTACCTACGGGACCGCATGTAACGCTACGGGCGTAAGTTACGGCATTTTCGTCCGCAAACAATGGTCTCGTTCATTTTTTACACCGCCGCGTACGATCCGGGCGTAAGTTCGTACGTAGTGTGAACTAAGCAGCCGTACTTCGTATACTTTCCATTATACGCAAACTACGTAAGTCTCCGTCCACTTATTCATGGAACGCTCTACGGCCGGAAACTTACGTAGTGTGAACATAGCCTACCTGTACCCTGAGGTACTCTCACAGAGTTTGTAGAATTTCACGCCATACTGTCATCTCTTATTGGGTCGGTACTGGCGGGAAAGACGTGTCTGGGGGGGAGTGTACGCTACGCTACCCCCAGACACGTCACTGGATGATGAGGATGATGAGGATGAATGGAGTAAAATGGATCCCCCCATTCATCCTCACTGGCTGTTTCAGTGTCGGAGGCAATAAAAACGTTTGCGTCCGACGCTGAAAACACCCTGGGGGCCATCTTTATATGGAGATTGGTATATGGGGTATGTAAATGTGTAGTGGTGTAGTGCAAAACTTTATTTTGTTTAATGTAGTATTTTTTTTACTTTTTTTAACATTAAGTGTAAAAAAAAAAACCTACGCCAAAAAAGGTGTTGCTGATAAATGCCACACATATGTGCGGTACTTATCAGCAGACCGTGGCGGTAGGATATAGAAAAAAACACCCTACGCCAAAAAGGAGGAGTCGCTGGTTAGCAGAGCACTTATGTGCGATGCTAATCAGCACTCAGCGGCGGTAGGGTGCGGAAAATTAAAAAAAACATTATTTGGGAAATAAAAAACAAAAAACATTTTCTACATGCTGAACATCCCTGTAGCTACTGATAAGTGTATACTATACACTTATCAGCCGCTAGGGGGCAGTATTCCGGAAAAAGCCAGAAAAAGCCAAAGTTAGACAACGAGGGACCCAAAAAAAGCCGAAGGGGACCGCCGGAAATAGCCGAAGAGGACGATGCGAGAAAAGGACGCCACGGACCCGGAAGACGCCAATCGGGACGCCGGAGCCTGTAAGTATGGCCCAAATACCTGCTCTGGACCCCTCAGCTACCTAGCTGAACGGTCCAGAGCAGGTATTTTACACTTTGGGGGCACTTATATCGCTGTGATTGGCCTGTTGGGACCATGGCACTGGGCCACTATTACTTTTATCAGTAATGGCGGTCGGTGCCGTCCTTGGACCGCAGATCGAGCTATTGGCTGATCTGAATTGCCGACAAGCTAGGATGGCCTGCTATACATTATAGCAGGCCATCTTCCCCGATCGCTGTGTGTGTACACACAGCGATCGGGGAAACCGCGGGCGTCCATTTACGTCCATTTGCGTTAAGGCACGGACTTCGGGGCGTAAATGTACGCTCGCGGTCGTTAAGGGGTTAAAATAACGGCAATGTTTTGCCATTAAATTGCAGCCATCCACTCAATTTCAACAGTGTGTGAACATAGCCTCTCTGTGTTTTCAATCCACTCCTGGTTTTGGTTACAAAATACTGCCCAAAATACTGGGCAAAAATAGTGTGTAAACGTGGCCTAAAATGCGCTCCATTGAAATCAATAGTAAATTGTCTGGCAGTGCACACAATGTATAGAATAACATCTTTAATTAATTACGACCCTCAACACAATGAACATTATTTACCACCTGCTTTTACAAAATACAGCCATTTTTTTCATTTGTTCACACATTATTTTATTTGCACTCAAAATTACAGTTGATTTTATTTTACTGTGTATGAACCTAGCCTAAGACTGCTTGATAACCCCCCTTCCATATATTTTAATTAAAGTGATAGATCTCCTAACAGTACCTGTAGTTACATTTGTTAGGAAGCCTGCCAGACACTGATAATACAATAAACTGTTATCTATGTCAGACTAAAATCGAATGTAGATTACATTATGTCTTGAAAAGTCACAGAATGACAAGGTTATAATAAAATAAATTAGATAGTATTAGATAATATTGAATCTTTACAAGGTAACCTATTATTTTAGGATCCTCACCTTATAAATAAGTAGATTTTAGTCAAATCATTAAAAAAGTGTTTTGTAGATTGCATAGCAGAATATCTTCTGCAGTGATTAACTCTTATAGGGAGCTTTGCATTTTCACATGGCTTGTTCGTCTTGAGAGGGTCATAAAATTACTTTTAAAAAGATTCTGGGGAACAGCTCCATCTCTTGTGTTTAACCAGCTTCTGCTCCCGGAAGAGAAATGTAATATTTTTCCTGGAAAGAACCCTAAGTATTTAAGCTGCAAAATAAATTACTTTGGAGAATTAGTCAGCTGCTGTGGAGGATATAAAGGGATCGCCAGGGAATGAGATACTACTATCATTTTATGAAAGGTCAACAATGGGTAATGTGCAAGCGGGGAAAAATGAATATCACTATTTAGATAAGAAAAGTAAAAGCACGTTAATTTATCATTTTTTTCCTCTTTAAATCGTATAACAGGGATTAAAAAGATAACGTGCGCTGATTGCAGGAAACTGCTACTCTCTGCTAATTATTCATGATAAGATAATAATTGGTGGTGATTATGGGATATTATTTTATTTTCCCTGCGTTTAAGTTAAAGAAATTAACACAGTAAAGATAAAGGACAAATGTGCCAGACTCTGTAACTTGCTTAGAACATAGGAAAAAAAGTGCTCATTCTGAGATCAGCATTTTAAAGAAAGTTGTACTGCTTGATATCATTAAATAGTTATGAAATATAAAAGGTGTCAGAAATGGGAAGAAAGGAGAGATGTATTTGTATTGTAATTAGGAATGAGTAAAACTAATGTTTGCATGCCTTACTTTAAAAAATTCATTAAAAAATAAAAAAGATATGTCCACCTGTCCCAGCTCCCCCAGTCTCCTCTTCTGGGTCCCCCTGCCTCCAGTCCAGGCTGGAGTGTGACAGCACACTGAACCAAGCACTGGCTGCAGCACTATCCCATCTCAGTTAGTAAATGGCCAAGTGGGCTGGAGGCACAGGGACTAGGAAAAGGATACCAGGGAAACAAGCACTGGTGAGTTGTGCACCAAAACTACACTTAAATTGCTAAACAATTGTCTAGCTGTTTTTGTGTGGTTTGTTAAGGGTCAGTTTACAAGTACTCCAAAAATTTGTAAAACTGGAAAATCAAATTTTCCAAAACTTTGCTCATCTCTCTACTGACTGGAGTTGTGGATCCACAGTACCACCGCTAGCGATGGCCACACCAGGGAGAGGAGTCTAAGGGGCTGCTGGTCTTCACCAGTGCCCTCCGCAAGGTGGGATTGACTTGCTGCGGCAGACAACCCCTAGGTCACAACCCCTGGTTAGACTTGCTAACGGCGGCAGGCAAGATGGAACTGCAAACACATGAGTAAGCAGGAACACAGCAAGACTGGCGGGTGGAGCCGCAGATGACAGGAACCACAGGAAAAATAACACTGAGGAGGAGGAGGAGCCATCAGGGAGGACAAGTGGCTGCCGGACCGCTCGGAGGGATACGTGATGGGGGATGGATGAACAGCCACAGCCGAAGATCACAGCTCGGGCGCGGCGGAAGATACAAGGTGCGGCCACAGCTGTAATAATCTCTAATTGTAACTAATATAAAAAAGTACTCAGCACTCAATAACAACTTTTTTATTAATGTCAAATACCTGTCTTAAAGAAAATTTGTAGGCACCAACCAGGCATCAACCAGTACAATCTGCAAGCAACATGTAGTTGATTGGAGGATCTGGCTAAATTTATATCTATTATTTGTAAAGAAGGATTCAATCTAAATAATTTTTATCTAACTAAACTTCTGCTCATTCTGAGCTTAGGAATCCATCGGGTGGTCCTACTCAAAGACTGAAGGCTGTCTCTGCACATTTATACAAGGTATAAGGTAAGTCACTAATAAGACCACACACTAGATATGAGAACAGAATAAACAGACGTTAGGAAGAAATAAAATACAAGTTATATGTCAGGAAAAGTATTGCACAGACTTGCTGAACTGTCCAGGTTTGGCAATATTCTCCAAACCCCAACGCTTGGCATTTGACCTCCCATGTCTGGAGAAGTTGAATGCCGCACTAGGCCTGCCAGGAACTCCCTAGGGTGGCATTCAACTTCTTCAGACCCCAGGAACCAAATGCAGAGCGTTGGGGTCTGGAGAACATTCCAAAACCAGAACATTTCAGCCAGTCCCAGCCTGGTAGATCCTTGTCTCTACCTGGGTTTATTTTATTATCTTATATCCACTTGCCGAAAAGCCAAGAAGACAGCCAGCCACATTGTTTTGTGACCCACTATCTAGACTACCTGCCAAATTAACGCATCACATACTGTACCAAAAATAATCATAATTCTAGTATATGCCAGTATGCATGTATAATGTATAAGGCATCTGCACAGTTTTAAAAAAAAATCAGTCCATTAGAAATCTTCAATTTGACAAAGGTAAGTGTTTCCCACACTGATTCTAATGGCCACCATATCACAGTGCTTAATTTGTTTTAAACTGAAATATTGGCAGTAGGTTTTCTGTACAATAGATCTGCTGCAATAACATATACATTGACCGTATGCAGTATTTATCTCACGTATAAAGGCATCTAATAAGTACATTACACATGATCCCAACATAGTGACTTTATACCAGCGTCTGTTGTGTATATATAGCAGGTAATCGTTCTTTTATGTGAATCCAGTGCCACTTAAGGACATACAGTATACTGAATTTCTTATTTGATGAAGTTATGTTTGTACAATAAAATACACACAGCATTAAGTTGCTGAACCTAATGGAAGCAAATAATTCCATCTACATTTCCTGCTTGCAGAGTAATAACTAGAAGGTCTAGTCAACAAGCTCATGTTGTAAGATATTTACAAGCATGCATTACACTATTGAATTTTCCAATTGATAGTGTGATACTTGACATAATGCACAATTATGAGAGTGGTAATGTGATTTTAATGGGACACATGAAATTAACGTTTCAGGACGCAGTCCCTTTTTCATGACATTGATTTCTTCTTTCTTCCCATTAAAATGGCACTTAACAGAAGTCATTACATTATTGCCATTCCCTCTACTTTACTTTGGTATTTTGTGCCACTGTTACTTTCTATCAACAAGTTCCAAACTAATAGTTCTTTCTTCATGACACCAGCTGACCCCAGACTGTATAGAGCACTTTTATAGCAGTTTGATGGTATTGCTGGGCCATTTCTGAATACTTTTATGATGATGATGATTTTTATTATTATTATTATTATTATTATTATTATTATTATTATTATTATTTATAGTAGTGTAAGTAGTTTTTATATTAAATGTCTTATTTTTTTGTAGAATTGCCCAATGCAGTTTATATACAGTTCAAAGGGGGCAACTGTCAGAACTGATTGCTATTATTGCTTAAAGGAGAAGTCCATAGAAATGTAAAAACTAAGTGCCTGCCGGGGGTGGGGGAAACATAGTATAGAAAGTAAACTTACCAGCCCCTATGCATCACCCCTCTGGATATCATTTTTTTACAGATTCTATGTATGTCAAGACCTGGTAGGAAAGGGTGGAATATAGCCCACTCAGTCAAAAAATTACTGCAGCAGTGTCCCACCCCAGTCACTGACTGGCCGAGCAGGGCATCCATTAGCTGATGTTGAAGGAGTGAGCGATGCAGAATGCTGGTGGAGGTTCTAGAGCAGATTGCAGCACTGGGGAACCTTATACATTATAGTTATAGATTGTAAGCCCTCGCTTATAGATTGTAAGCCTCGTGAGCAGGGTCCTCTTCCCCCATGTACCAGTCTGCCATTTGCCTTCATGTAATGTGTTTTGATCTTGTATTGTTCCTGTTCGTTAACCCTATCGCTTGTATAGCACTCTGGAATTAAGGGTGCTTTATAAATAAATAAATAAATAATAATAATAATATTAATGTACAGATGCAAACATTACATTAGCACACTGTTTTAAATTGCAATAATGCTAGCATCGACCTTGTAGTAACCTAGTGTATTCTCCAGGAAAGTCTATATCCACCATCTGGAGTATCTTGTAAAGAACGCATATACACTTAGGCAATGCCCTTAGGGATAGATGGGTATATGACACAGTGGGCTCACATCCACTAATCCTGAAACTGCTGAGATACTCATTCCCCTGCCAGACTTTTTACTCTTCACATGTCGCCATTTAAGATTAATTTCTAAAAATATGCTAGTTAGTCCTTTTGGTGCACTGGGGGCGTTTCCCGACTCCTTAATGCACCATCATGCCCACAGGCACGTATATCCACTTCTATTTATGCACATCCAGAAGAAATAAAGGTGCGGCCACTCACTATAGAAAGTGCAAATTTAGTGTCTACACTGCTGGATCCCCGGCATACAGGACAGATCAATACAGAGCAGGTGCGTTCCACTGAGACACAATTGAATGAACCTGCTTTGTTTTGATCTCTTCTATATGACGGGAATCTGGCAGTATGGACACAACTTTATTTCATCTGGATGTGTTACAATTGTATGGAAGAGCACCAGCAATAACATGCCATAGTGTCAACTTAATTCAAGCAACACTGGGCTCTACCTCATTGTCGTAAGGCTTTGAGAAGCAGTCCCGAGGTTCTTATTGCATATTCTTTGTGAATGTCCCCTTCTGTTTATGCATAATTAGGCATGACTCTCTCTTAGGAGAGAGTAGCTACGGACATACAAGCTCCTAAATGGCACCACAGAAAAGGAGGCTGGCGCTGGAACGAGCACCTCAGCTGCAACAAGTACATATCAGCAAGTTTGTGGTGAAATTAAAAAGAAAAAAGTACAATTGCACAATTTTGTGGGGCATACAGTAAAATGACATCTTGGTTTCATTCTGCAATTAAGGAATTACAACAAAAAAATTGCTATTCTGAACCCTTTTTAGCTTCATTTTAAATTTTATGCTGCATTTAAATTTCCTGTGTGTTATACTCAACTTTTCTGTAAACTCAAGTGTTTAATTTGCACCACCAGGGTCCTATTCAATTTATTATATGTTTATGTATCAGTAAGTAGATAATAGATATTATTTTTTAGAGTTTTCCAACTCTAAGTAGTAGCTGCAGTAGCTGATGGAGTGGCAGCGTGCATGCTCGAGCACCATGCCCTTCATTCTCAAATATATGAACAGCTAGTTTCTATTGTAAGTCGCTAAGATAATGCTCTCTAAATAATGGAATGTGCCATGTAAATTGTGTTTCGTCCAACCATGGAAGTCATGAGGAGGAGGGCACAATTATGATGACGTTCATGATTGGCCGAAACTGGTCGAGGGGCTATGTGGTTGTGATTTTATTTATTAGATCACCTATAGTCATATAACTTAAATTATATAGTCATTAGTCTGCAGCTACATGTGACTTCCTTTTACCCACCTGGGCATATGTGTACCTGTACAGACTATGGTGACTGAGTGATTTTAGTGAGCACCTACTACTATTTTAACTGTAGCCAGTAAAAGTTACGTTTGATTATAGAGACCACACCTGGGTGTGTTTTGGGCTTGTGGCCCTTAGTTTTTGGCTTAGTGTAGAGACTATACAAAAGTCAATCTCTAACCAGTCCTATACAACAAAAAAACCCATAGAGAAACAGCACTGAAATAACATATTGAAAGTAATTGGATTTTTTTTAACAAACCTTTTAGAAGTGGCATGGAAAAAAATGACTAATTTAATTTTCTCATGTGCTAAAATAACATTTTTATTAGCAAAATTATTTTCAATTTTTCAATCATTGTGAGATAAGAAAATATTTTTTTCTACAATGTTTTGAACAGTGCGGAAAATGTGCTTGAATAGTCCTTATATTGTTATTGTGCTGGAGAAATAGCCCAGGAACTGAGGGTGTAAATGTATGCCCTGTCATTAAGGGGTTCATTTGTATAAAAAAAAACTCTTTGAATTAGCCAAACAGCACATAGTTTATAATATTTCCTATCTATATAATACTGTCTTAAAGCTTTTAAATGAGATGTGACGGAAAGGTTTTCCATTTGACTTATTTCACTACATTTAATATGTTATTATAAAGAATGACATCAGTTTTTTTTCCTTTGGTAAACTACAGTATGTATGCTATTTAATATAGGTTCAAAGGAAGAAAACAGAATTACCTTATAATTCCTCTGGCTAGATCTGTGTTTCCTTTAGCGACCTACCATATTTCATTTTAGGGTCATTCATTTTCTTCTTCCTTTTTTTTTAAATTATAATTATTAAAGACATTTTGTACCTTCTTAGCCTTTATGTAACTGTGCTTAAATATTTGCTGGGTGATTGCATGGCTTCAGACCACCCAAGATGGCCCGGGTAAGCTCGTTGAGTTTAATCCCTTTTTTTGAAGCTAGAGGAAAAGCATGCCGAAATAGTCTTTTTTGTCAATATTTGAGAGATCACCAGTCGTGCTGGAGCAAGGCCTCAGCGTCAATGCAACACACACATATAAACATCATCATAAGAGTCCTGCAAAGCAGAAAGCTAGAATTATTAGAGAGAAATATACAAAGGTGAACTATTTTGCTGCTACCTCTTAGAGTATAGAAAACCTTAGAGCATACCCTCTACAGACAATCTTTTTAAGGGGTATGACAATAGTTCTAAGAAGCTTTATACATTTGGAAAATAACCCACATCTCTACCTCTAAATGTGAAGTGCACATTCAGCAACTCATTCAAAACTTTCATTGTCTATTTGGCAACTTAGGTGCTTGCTTTGCATCCCTTGCGACCTGGTTTTCTTAGACCAGCTGTCTCGCCTCTTGGCTGTGCCCCAGCTTATCTCAAGAGGTAGCAACCAGGTGTATCTTCCAGGAAAGTCTATCTCTACCATCAGGAGTATCTTGTGAGGAATGGAGGATACTCTTAGACAATGTCCTTAGGGATAGACAGGAAGGTGACACAACTTATGTCCGCTGATCCTGGCAAGTACACTCATCTCTAAAAGGCACATACCATGCAATATGACGTTACTATTTGATCATAGAGTCTACAAGCTAGAAATATCTCCTGGCTTAAAAGTCTTCTAGCCCAGTGTCCCAGGATAGGTAAACTAAGCAGACCAAAGGATTAAAGTTCTGACATGAAAATGAACATAACTCTCCTATCCTGATCAAATCACCCCAGGTAGTGTGGCACTGAACAGCTGATCAGCATAGGTGCTATAACTATATAGATGTTTTTTTTTTTGTACAATAATACTGTATTTACTTTAATAAAAAGTAATTTACTTTAATAAAAAGTACAAAGCAAGAATGAAACTAAACGCATTCAATATTATGCATAGCTCATATTATAAAAAATCTATATGACCTAAAGCGACTCTGTACCCACAATCTGACCCCCCCAAACCACTTGTACCTTCGGATGGCTGTTTTTAGTCCAAGATCTGTCCTTGTGTTTGGCAGGTGATGCAGTTATTGTCCTAAAAAATAACTTTTAAACTTGCAGCCCATGCCAAACGGGAGTATCTGTGCCCTAACTTTGCCCCACCCCTCCATCCCTCCTCACCACCCTCTTCATCATTATGCCACTGGAACATTTTCTCCATGCTGAACATTGCACAGGTGCTTAACCATTCAGTCCATGTGCCGTGCTACCACAGCTGAGGCATAGTAGGCAATCTGCCTGGAGCATTCCTAACGATGAAGAGGGTGGAAAAGAGGGACGGGGGGGGGGGGTGCAAAGTTAGGGCACAGGCTGCAAGTTTAAGAGTTGTTTTTTAGGACAATAACTGCATCACCTGCCGTACGGACCCCAGGACAGGTCTTGGATTAAAAGCAGCTAACCGAAGGTACAAGCTGTTTGGGGGGGGGGGGGGGGGCAGATTGTGGGTACAGAGTCGCTTTAAGCCAGGACACCAACCCTGGAGTCTATTTTATTAGCACATTAGTACAAAAAATGTTCTAACTATGTACTTCAAATGCCTACATCTGTCTCCATAAAAAAACTATTTCTTCTTTAGAGGTCAATAGAGACATCCATAAAAAAAAAAAAAAATAAAAAAAATATGGCCTCTAGGCTGGACAGCCTCATTAATCAATATTTCAATATTTTAAATATTTTTCTACACCTCTTGTTTCCCATTGAATGACAATAAGGAATTTAGCAGCTACTGTAGCTTTCCCTCAATACAATATTTGCTTTAGGCTGAAGCTCCAATTCCCACCAGCTCAGACAACTTCTGACCTAACTGACAGCATTTCATCTCTTAACAGATAGATCAATAACAGATTCCAATGCCTAGATTTATGTGTAGAACAGAAACCAATCACAGCTCAGTCTTCAGCTCTGGTAAAATGAGAGCTGAGCTGTGACTGGTTTCTATGGGGAGTTTATGCCAGAGTATATTTTATACATTGTGATAAACCTAAGCATATGTTTGCAGGACTTTAAAGTTTAGCTGGCCTTCTTGTCCACTGTATAATACTAGGCCAATGTGGAGTAAGCCTACTTGTCTTGTACTTGCTGCCTGCATCTTTCTTTGCCATATTCTTCTTTCTCCCCCTTGCATGTTTCCTCCATTTCCTTCTCCCTGCTGTGGCCTTTATAAAAATTCACTTTTTTTCTTTTGTTCTCTTTACTCCAGGCTAGAAAAAAGTTAATAAAAAAATAAACATCTCTTGGAAGCCATGGCGCAGAAGCCCCATGGTCTGCACCCACTTTTGCCAGTTAATGATTTTTTTATATACTCTTTGTATACTGATTAATCTATTGAAGGAAAGGGAAGATAAGGGACTAGCAACAAGTTGGGCTACAGTAAAGAGAGACTATATTAAATAGGACACTAAGGGTACTATTACACGGAGCGATTTTTAACGATTAACGACGACCGCAAACGAGATTGTTTATCATTAACGTGAAATCGTTCACCATATTACACAGAACGATAATCGTTAGTTACGATTGTTACTACGATCGTTATTGCGATTGTTACTATGATCATTTAATAAATTTTATCCAAGCAAAACAATAGGAAATGTGCTATTACACTGAACAATTAGTGAAAAAATGAACGAATGTGGAATTACAGGGAACGATTAGCGAACGATTAACAATAATTTTAGGTTCAGATCTAAATCAACGATCAAGGACATACTGTACTAACGATTTTTCTATCATTGCCTTCAATTATACAGAACGATACAGATCGTCCCGTGTAATAGGGCCCTAACACCTTGAATTAGCCTGCTCCAGCCCAAAACCTCTTGGCTTTTTTTACTGTTCAAGAACTGGTTGCTCTTAAGACCGGGTGATCGCTAGATCGTCTGGGCAGCCCAAAGAAGTTATTAGCGGTCTGCTGCCGCTGCTTATATTCCATGGAGGGACAGCAGCAGATTGTTGCTATCTTATGCCCCTATTCCACTGGTCGTCAGAGGAGCAAACGAGCGCTCTCAGTGCTCGTTTGCTCCTCGTTCCCTGCTCGCTGCCGCCGCTATTCAGCGCGGCTGCAGCGAGCGGGTGAGTGGGGGAGGGGCGGCGGGGAGCTGCGGGGGGGGCTGCCCAGGTGATCGCTAGATCGTCCGGCAGCCCATAGGATATAGCAGCATCTGCTGCCGACGCTCCTATTCAACGGAGCGACGGCAGCAGATCGCTGCTATATCAGTCGCTTGTTTTTCAACATGTTGAAAAACAAGCGACTGCAACGATCAGCCGACATGAACGATGTCGGCTGATCGTTGCACTCTATTCCACGGGACGATTATCGTCCGTAGCGGCCGATATCGGCCGAATACGAACGATAATCGTTCCGTGGAATAGGGCCTTTAGTCGTTTGTCTTTCAACATGTTGAAAGACGACAGACAACGATCAGCCAACATCGTTAGTATCAGCTGATTGTTATTACACAAGACGATTATTGTGGATTATTGACGATTATTGTGGTTGCATTAAGGCCCTATTACACAAAACGATTATCGGCCATATATGGCCGATATCGGCCGCTACGGCCGATAATCGTTTTGTGTAATAGGGCCTTAATGCAACCACACTTTTTCTGTACCAGTCTCAAGAGTGTAATAAGCCCTTGTGGTAGCTCTTCAGCCATAACAAGTGAGATACAGACCTAGGCTGATGTAAGGACTACAATTCTCTACCAGCCCACAGGCATCCTATCATCCTCCCTATCATTTTAGCTGGTCTTCCTCTGGGCTGCTGCCCATGGCTTCTCTCAGGCCATGTGGAACAGTTTGCCTAAAGCCAGCTCCAGTCCGTCAATCATATTACTTTTCTGTGTCTACAGAAAAAGGCATAAGTGTAAATTTAAGTGTTCTGCCTGATCACTGAAATTAACAGACTAAGTGGTATTTTCATATTCTCACAGTACCATATGTGTGGATTTATTAAATGTGGCATCATATATTTTCAGTATGAGTTCTGCAGTGATATGCTGGTGCTTCTTTACAACCTCCTCCTTGCCTCTAAATTATCATTCACGCTAAAAAAAAAGTTGTTTATTTCCATCTGGTGTTTATATGACTTAGAAGACAGACTTTCAGCTCACTCTGGGATCATATTAAAAGCTCCCAATACAAATCTATGGAGAGGGGAGAGGTGAGAGATCAGAGTTGACTTGAGGGACCATAAGTTGAATAGAGACAGTTAATAGACTACATGGGAGCTACTATAAGTAAAAAAAAAAAACTCACCCAAGGGCTTGATTTACATATTAGACTCTTTAACCCGTCCTATAGCCTAGAATTGGCATGTGGCTCAAGAATGTCTTACTATTACATAGAGCGATAAATGGCCAAAGCAGGCAGATTCGGACGATTATCACTCCATGTAATAGAGAAAACAATCAGCCGATGAAATTATTTCTTTAGGTCACAATCTAAAATCATTTAGCATCAGGTGGGCATCGCTATGAGTAATAGTGATGCATGGACGACGACTGATAATTGTAGTATAAAATACTAAAATATTAACTCACCTTACCACGTTCCCAGTTGTCCTCGGAGGCGTTCCCTGCTGTCTGCAGCTCTGCCTTCTGTTCCGGTATTTGCACTAGCAGGCCACGGCCACTCAGTCAATCACTGGTCACGGCCTGTCAGTGCAAAGACCAGAACAGAGACAGAGCCGCAGACACCGGGGAAGGCCTCTCAGGATACTTGTGAAATTGGTAAGGTGAGTTAATATCTTATTATTTTACATTAAGGGCAAGGACTGCACGGATATCGCAAAAAATGTGGGTGCAGCCCTTGCTGCCTGATTGTAAGCCTGTGTAATAGCTCAGTAAACGAGTGCTGATCTAACAGATCAGTGCTCATTTACAGTTCATTATCGGGCCATGTAATAGGGCCCTAGGAGTCTGAAACTGTGTTTTGGTATGGTATGTATCTTATATGTACTGCCATAATACTTGTCACATCGCTAAACAGCATTCACCAAGGTATATTTACAGTGCTAGGGTTTATACTGTAGTGTATTGTGTCAACTGAAGAAGTAAAGGTCTGGTCACATGAAGGGGCGGTGACCCAGGGAACACCCCGAGTGCACCAGAGTAATTTACATTTTAGCTTCGGATCAAACTACTGAAAATCAGCACAATGGAGGGAAATGGGCAGCTTTGGTGCTATAGATAAATATCAACAGTGTGCTGACCTGCTAATAGTGCCCTTTAAACATTTTTACATTTTTTTTTTACAATGTTATTGGGTACAGTTTTTAATGATTCCCCCCCCCCCACACACACACACACACAAAAATGCAGCATGCATCCCCCATAGGCTTCAATAGGAAATAAACATCTGATGACATATCACTGGGAAATATATATGTTCATTACTCTGCAATACACTGCAAACATACCATCAATTAGCAGGTATACTCCATTCACACAATGGCCATATACTGCGTGTGCCACTAAGATGCCCACTACATATTGCACACGCTACTAACTTACTCACTACATACGGCATATGTCACTAAGGTATTCACTAAATACCGCATGTGCCACTAGCATACCCACTACATACCGCATGTGCTGCTCAGATAATGTACACATACTATTCATACTGCTCACACACTCCAATAATACATTAGAAACATGGCACACAGCTTACAAGTAGAGATGAGTGAGCATGCTCGTCCGAGCTTGGTACTCGTTCGAGTATTAGGGTACTCGATGGTACTCGTTACTCGGACAAGCATCTTGCGATACTCGAGAAAATCTCATCATCCGTTTCCTGTAAGTTTGGGCGCAAATTCTCAGCCAATAAACATGCAGGAGACTCTTTGGTGCATCCTGCGATCACATGGGACCCATACATGTTAATAGCAGTGATTGGTTGGCCAGATCAGATGACCCTGGCATATAAAAAATCGCGGCCGCCAGTGCTCGCTTCAAACGTTTGCTGGAAGAGATTAGGGACAGAGCTGCTGCTGGTCAGGGAGAGCATTAGGGAGGGAATTAGCGTTCCAGTAGGCACGGAATACTAGCGAAACAACCAAACTGCCCTTGTAAGGGCTTCAAATCGTTTTTTTTTTATTTGTATTACTACAGACTGCTGGCTGGGACTTGCAGTGCAGCTACCACGATTTCAGCAGCACATTGTGGTGATCGGCTGCTGGCAGAAAGGCGGCATTTGGTGTTGCATACAGACCCCTAAGAAGTGCTCAGTACTCTTTTATGATTTTGTGGCTTGTGGTGCTGCTGTAGCACATTGTATTGCTGTGATTTGTAGTACACCTGCATAGAACTTCACTGCTCATTGTACTGTGTAACAGGTGCCATAGACCACAGCCCACCACTTACACACAGACTCTATAGACAGCCTCCAAATACTAGTGTGACACTGACCACCAGAATATTTGCTGATTTCTGTACTTACTACTCAAGGCATATCTAAGCTCAGTAGTGATTGCCCAGTGTAAGGGGGTGTCACACAGTAGTGTATAGCTGCAGCCACCACCAGATTGTATACCACAGCCTCCCATAAACTAGTGGGACCACTAGTATATTTGCTAATTTCTGTATTTACTACTGAAGGCATATCTAAGGTCAGTAGTGATTGCCCAGTGTAAGGGGGTGTCACACAGTAGTGTATAGCTGCAGCCACCACCAGATTGTATACCACAGCCTCCCATAAACTAGTGGGACCACTAGTATTATATTTGCTAATTTCTGTATTTACTACTGAAGGCATATCTAAGCTTAGTAGTGATTGCCCAGTGTATAGATGCAGCCAGCTCAGTAGTGATTGCCCAGTGTAAGGGGGTGTCACACAGTAGTGTATAGCTGCAGCCACCACCAGATTGTATACCACAGCCTCCCATAAACTAGTGGGACCACTAGTATATTTGCTGATTTCTGTATTTACTACTCAAGGCATATCTAAGCTTAGTAGTGATTGCCCAGTGTAAGGGGGTGTCACACAGTAGTGTATAGCTGCAACCAAGACCAGATTGTATACCACAGCCTCCCATAAACTACTGGGACCACTAGTATATTTGCTGATTTCTATATTTACTACTCAAGGCATATCTAAGCTCACTAGTGATTGCCCAGTGAAAGGGGTGTCACACAGTAGTGTATAGCTGCAGCCACCACCAGATTGTATACCACAGCCTCCCATAAACTAGTGGGACCACTTGTATATTTGCTGATTTCTGTCTTTCTTACTCAAGGCATATCTAAGCTCACCACTGATTGCTTTGTGTAAGGGGGTTTTACACAGTGTATAGGTGCAACCACCAACAGATTGTATACCACAAGCTCCAGCTATCTCCGTTGTGACTGTGCAGTGTCCATAAAGTAGTGAACCCCAGGGGTAAGGGTCAAGGACGAGGGCATGGGCGTGGGCTTCCAAGAGATGCAGTGGGCAGAGGCCGTGGTTCAGGGCAGGGTGACACAGCAGTACCGGTTGAGGAGGTAGCAGTGGCACACCGCAGACGTCCACTCCCTAGCATCTTTGCCCAACTTACGGGGTCTCATGGTAGACCGATATTGAAACCGCAGCAGTGTTATCAGGTGATCACGTGGATAGATAATGTGTCCAGTAACTTATCCACCACCCAGTCTTCCAGTCAGCCACGCTACCCAAGGGAGTGGAACCCTTGCTACAGCAGCTCAGCCTCCTTCCCCACAGCCTGGCCCCTCCAGGGAAAGGAGGGATTTAGATTCACCACCACCACCATGCTCCCAGGAACTATTTTCTGGACCCTTCCCTGAGTCTGAGCAACCGGAGCAGTCGATCTGTCCCGATGCCCAAACTATGCAGCTCACGCAGTCAGTGGGTGATGAGAGTGGGGACTTAGTACTTAGTAAAAAAAAAAAATCAACAGTAGCACTGGGTACAAGCAAATAAGTGAGTTGATAGAAGAAATTACTCCCTGATCTCCGACTTCCCTGTGGGTTTGGTCTAGCAACTCATGGTGGTTGAGTCTCTAGTTGGTCAAAAACAGGTCTACTCTCCTCTCTGTCTGGAACTAGACCCAGAGGACAGGTATAGCACGTCCTCCCTGGCCTAAAGCCCAGTACTAACTAAAACAAAGGAAGTGCTTACTATAGAAGGAGAGGGGAGAGCTAAACCTGTGCCTAGCTAAACCTTGACTGCAGCTGTGCTGTGAAGGAGTGTGACACCTAGTGGTTGGAGAAAGATACATCAGCTTACTGTCCTAACTGTCTTACTATAGAGATAACACTTTTACCTAGGCCTAAGAAAGAACAAGATAAACACATAGTGGAACACTACAATAACATTATGGCCTGGAGAGATATAATCTGGCCTAGGTTGTTTTATACCCCCAGCGATATGATATACTCCCTGGGGTATACTGTGGCCTTGGCCCGAGGTGAGAAAACCAGTGAAATTATAAAATTTTGGCCTGGGGGAGGGGATTAGTATGGCCTAGGCTATTTTACACCCCTGGGTTTAGAGTTTATTTCTTGAGGTATACTGTGGCCTGAGCCAGAGTTAAGAAAACCAGTGAAGTGTAACATTATGGCCTGGAGGGATGTAGTCTGGCCTAGGCTGTTTTTCACACCCAGTTATACAGTTTATCTTCTAGGGTATATTCTGATCTTGAGGGGTATAGTTTGACCTACGCTATTATACACTCTGGGGTATATTTTGTCCTAGGCTATTTTACACCCAGGGGTATATTCTGGCCTGGGCCAAACTATAAATGGGTTTAATCTGGGAGGGGTATAATTTGGCCTGCTATACCGGAGTATATAGGGCTACTTGCAATTCTCTAATTCTCTAACAAAAAAAGAAAATAAGAAAATAAAAGCATGACTTCCTGGGCACCCTTGTAACAAGTCTAGTGAAGACACAGTAACAAACAGACACTTAAGGCCCTATTACACCAACCAATTATCTGCCGTAAATTTGGGCGAGTATGCTCTGTTGCAGCCAATAATTGTTTAGCATAATAGCACCTGTTTAAAGGCAATGATCAGCCACAAAGCACGATGTCGGCTGAGCCTTGTCTTTCAAAATGTAAAAAAAAAACTAGAATTGCAACGGTCTGCTGGCTGTCGCTCCATGCAGACTGACACTATCTCCTATGGGCTTCCTAGAGCCCTTGCCACATCTGCCCGTGGCCCCTCTGCTCTTATTTTCTTTCTGTCAGCATGTGTAAAAGCGACAGCAGCGAGCGGGGAACGAGGATCAAGCGAGCGCTGACCTGACAGGTTGATGCCCGCTTGCTCCCCCAGATCAGCCTGGGTAATTGGGAAGACCCAGATGCAACTTTTTTTTAAATTCGTTTTATTGAATATGTGCAGAGATCAATAAACGAACATATTCATGCAAAGAAAATACAAGAATTTCCGTTCAGCCCTCGCAGGGGCTCTGCACACGCTTTTCACCAAAAAGAGAAAACCATACAATCTTCAGCATAAGTCATAGAAGAATCAGCATTATGCAGTAGTAGAATCAAAATATAACACAGTGAACATAACAGCACAATAAACACTTTAACCTGAGAAAGCTGCTAACATGGAGTCAATGCTTGTCCTATAGCTGCGTACCGAGTATTGTGACAATGGGTGTTCGCACCAGGGGCCCCACACCTTATCGTATTTCTTATGGCAACCACGGTTCTTATATACAATTTTGGAGAAGGGGAGGATACCATTAACGATTTTCTTCCATTGAGAGACTGTGGGAGGACGTGAGTCCATCCACCTTAGGGCGGTACCTTTGCGAGCCAAAAATAGTACCTCTTTAATAAAGGTGGGCTCATAGGGGTTCCAGGCCTCCTCATCTAATACTCCAAACAGGCAGATAAGAGGGTCCGTCTGTAAGGGCCTAGTCAGAATCTCTGAAAGTGTTGAAATGACATCTTGCCAGTATGAGGCAAGGTATGGGCAGGCCCATATGAGATGCCAAAAATCTGTGCGAGGCGTATGACATCTATGGCACTCATCTGTGTCTATGCGACCCATGCGGAAAAGCCGCGTGGGCGTGAGATAACTATGATGGATAATATATAATTGGAATGTTTTTGTGGTTGGCTGCCGGGGAAACCGAACGGTGTGAGGCCATCACCTCCTGCCAGTCCTCTGCAGACATGGAAGGAATACACGATCTCCAATAGGTCTCTGCCCTGAGGGGCACGTCAGCTGTCTTATACGTCAGAAGGTGAGTATAAAGAATAGATACAAGACCCTTCGGGCCTTGGGTCCTAAGGACTCCAATCAGGGGGTAGTCAGATACAGGCTTTCTGGGGCTAGGGAACTGACTTGCCATGGCATGGCGGATCTGTAGAAACTTAAAGAATAAGGCTCTAGGCACATTATACTCCGCTTGCAGTTGGTCGAATGATTTAAATATGTTCTGACTAAATAATTGGCCAACCGTCAGTACCCCGTGGGCTTTCCAAAACTCAGGGTCTAATGCCGAAGTCAGGTGAGGCAGTGCTGGGTTTCCCCATAGTGGCAGGTCAGACATGATGTCCTGGAATTTATGGATATGGAGGGCAGCACGCCACACCTGCCTAGCTAGTTTGTGGGCGGGGAGCAATGATGTCGTCGGGCCATAGTTGGATTCCAATAACGGCCGGAGTGCGGACCATCCCAGATAGTGAGCTAAGAAGAATTCACTGAGTGGTAACTCTTCAGTAGATAGCCAGGGCCTTAAATGCTTTAATTGTCCAGCAAGATAGTATATATGCAAATCTGGCAGTGTATAACCCGCCTCGTCTTTAGGGCGCTGAAGGGTAGTGAGTTTCAACTTAGAGCGGGAGAAGCCCCATATAAGGAAGGGAGTAAAGAGGAGACAGATCTGAAGAAAGTCATAGGAACAGGTACCGGGGAATGTTGTAAAGCATATAAACATTTGGGAAGAATAATTAATTTGACCAAATTAATACGCCCAGGTGCATTTAAGGGGAGCGTGCTCCAGATCTTAAATTTGTCTTTAATATACGGGACAAGAGGCAGTATGTTCCCTGCCAAATTCAGTGTATAGTCTCTATATATGTTAACACCCAGATACCGGAACTGGTCTACCACTCCCAAGTTGCAGAAATGCGTTGGCCAAGTGCGCTGTAACAGGGGCATGAAGACTGACTTGCCCCAGTTGATTCTGAGGCCGGAATAATGGCCATAGTTGTCAATTTGTGCTATGTATTGGGGTAATGTGGAGTGCGGATGTGTCATGTATAGTACCAGGTCGTCCGCATACATGCCGAGTCTGGCCTCACGGTCGCCCAGTCTCATTCTCTGAATAGTGGTGTCCTGAAGAAGGAGAAGCGCCAGGGGCTCCACTGCCACCGCGAAAAGTAGGGGCGACAGCGGACACCCCTGTCGCGTCCCCCTACCCAAGCCGAAGAGGTCAGAGCACATGCCATTCACAAATACCTGTGCTTTTGGTGCAGCATACAATATTTGGACCCATTTGATGAATTTTGGCCCAAACCCAAACCTACGGAGGGTCTTTAGTAGAAAGGGCCACTCTATAGAGTCGCTAGACGCGGCCAAGGCCCAATCCCCCCCAAGCACTGTCCCCACTTGCACTGCAGTCTGCACCCTCCTGATATTGTCCGTCGTGGAGCGTCCGGCCATGAAACCAGATTGGTCACCATGTATAATGAACAGTATGACTTGGTCAGGCGATTAGCTAAAAGCTTCGTGAGAACCTTATAGTCCAGATTTAACAAGGAAATAGGGCGATATGACCTTTGGGTCCTTTCCAGGCTTAAGGATGACGACCACCGTGGCCTCATACATAGAAGGAGGAAGTGTGCCTGTCTGAAAGGCCACCTTGTACATATCAGTCAGGGGGGTCGTCAGATTGTCAGAATATTTGGCATAAACCTCCAGAGGGAGGCCATCAGGCCCCGAGGCTTTACCCGTCGCTAGGTCTCCAAGTGCAGTCACCACTTCTTCCGGGGTTATGTCTGCGTCCAGTATTTGTGTCTCCTCCTCAGTCAGCATAGGGAAGACTATATTATCTAGGTAAGCGCCAAGTTGCTGGTCAGTATAGTTCACCTGAGATGCATAAAGGTCCTTATAGAAGGCAGAGAAGTGCTCAACTATCTGGGATGGATCCGTTAGGACGGTACCCTCTGCAGTTCGCATTCTGAGTATGGGGGGGCCGCTTTATTCTGATGCACCAGATGGGCCAGCAATTGACTGGACTGATTTCCGTGCTCAAAATAAAATTGTTTAGAGAAAAACATTTTCCTATTAATTTTGTCATTAAGGTGGTACATATATTCACGCCCCTTACGTAGCCAATTTTGCCTATTACTATCTGAGGGGTCCCCAATATATATGTCCTCCAAGTGTTTACAATCCTGCTCTAGTTCCCTTTCCCTAAGGGACGCGTCTCTCTTAATAAAGGAGATGGAGGACTTGAGGCAACCTCGGAGATAAGACTTCAGGGTATCCCACATTAGAATTACATTTTCACAATCTCGATGGGCTGTCAGGAACTCCCCCAACTGATCTGGAATACGATCCTCCTGGCCTATCAATTTCAGCCAGAACGGATGAATTTTCCATCTACAGGGTTGCAGTTGAACGGCGTGAGAAAGGGTGATCATAACAGGTGAGTGGTCAGATATTGCTCGCACCTGGTAGGACTTGTGTAAAGGGATAAGCAGTGTTATTGCAATAAACCAGATCAATACGGGAAAGAGTCCCCCTGCCCACCGAATAACAGGAATAAATATTTCTAGTAGGATTACGAGTCCTAAACACATCCAGCCATCCAATCTCTCCCATAAATTGTGACAAAGGTGTGTCTGTGGGTGCCTGGGGGGGTTCACTGGTCCCGGGGGGGGCTCGAGCAAGTCTGTCTAAAACCGGGCTCGGGGTCAGGTTAAAGTCTCCAAAGCACAAGCATCTGGCTCCTGGGTATCCCGCTGCAAACGTAGCAGCCAGGTGTAGAACATCTAAGGTGGCCGGTGGGGGATTGTATAAGGCCAATAGAACATAGGGGATATTATGTATATAAGCATGTACAAATATATACCTGCCCTCCGAGTCTATTTTAGTAGTAACTGGTTCCCAGGCCAGCGATCGATGCACTAATAGGGACACGCCCCTAGAGTATGAGGTGTGAGAAGTGTGTGCCTGCCACTGTACCCAGGCTTTGTGGAGCAACTTATACCTTGTAGGGATCAGATGGGTCTCTTGCAGGCACAAAATCATGGGATGATACTGGCGGAGGTGGGTAAATATCAGGGACCTTTTCTTGGGGGAGCCCATCCCTTCACGTGTCGTGTCGACGTCATCGATCCCCAGAGGGTGAGAGCCTCGAAGGACAGAGACTTGCCGGCACCGAATCAGGGTGTGAAGATTATCCGGCGGCTGTCCGAGTACACTGTGGTGACTTATTTTTGTTTTTCTGTTTTGTCGATATGTTTACTGAAGAAATCTTTTTGCATACAATATAAAAGGAATAAGTGTTTTTGCAACTAGAAGTTGTCTTGTCCCTTTATTACTTACTATTGGACTCTATACCAAGTGGGCGGCTTGGTTTGGGACTTGGTCACACAGTGTATTAAGCACCAGGAATATTTATTTTTATATATGGAGCCCATCCCTCTCACATTCCACGACACAATTAAGGGGTTTGCCATCGCAAAACTAGGGAATTATATGTGGGTATATCTGGTGCGGGCCTCACGTATATACTAAGTACCATAGGTACAGTGCTCTGTGATTGACTCCTGATGTGCCTACTCCAGTTTGTCACACTTGGAAACCGCGACACATCACTAAAACATACATCAACAACTCTATGCTCAGAAACTGCATAAACTTATGAACAGCCATAACCATGGTGGCTCTAGATCTGGGGTGGAGCCCGTGAATGCCACCTATCAGCTATATCGTCACAAAGACCTGCCAGAACGCCACGGGGGTTGTCGGGGGCTCTTCACTGGGTGTAAATCGTTGAACCCCAGCGAATATCAGCAGACCGGGGTAGCCGCCCAGCCGCAGTCCAGTCTAGTAGAAGACAGCAATCTGAAATCACAACCGGCTGGAGGCAAGAGACTATAACCTTGAATCAGAAGAATAAAGGAGGGAGAGAGGGGGGGGGGGAGGGAAAAGAGGGGGGGGAAAGAGACTAGGGGGGGGAAGGAACTAGGGGGGGGGAAGAAAACAAGGGGGGGGGGAGAAACAAGGGGGGGGGGGAAAGGGGGGGTCGAAGGAGGAGTGAGTGACAAATCGTGGCACAGCCAGGTCGCTTGCTCGTTCAGGTCTCACTAGTCCCGGGGCAGAGTACATCGTCGCTGTCGCCTCACCCATTCCTCAGCGTCAGCAGGAGTGTTAAAGAAGATCGCCCTGTCTCCATCCGCCACTCGCAGCCTAGCTGGATAGACCATGGAGTAAGCAATGTGTAAATCTCGTAGCTTGGCTTTCACAGCTGTAAATGTGGCTCTCTGCTTCTGCAAGTCAGCCGAGAAATCCGGGAACAGGGAGACTTTGGTGTTGTCAAAGATGATGTCTCCTTTCTGTCTCGCCAGTCGTAGGATCAGATCCCGGTCGTTGCAGTTGAGGATCCGTGCCAATAATGGACGTGGTTGCGCTCCCGGAGGTGGTGGGCGCGCCGGGACTCTGTGCACCCGTTCTACCGTGAACGCCACGGAGAATGCAACTCCAGGGAACAGGTCTCGGAACCACTTTTCGATAAATCTAGCAGGGGCCTGACCTTCCGCTCGCTCGGGCAGTCCGATCACACGGACGTTGTTACGCCTCAGGCGATTTTCTAGGTCATCATTCTTCTGTTTGCATAACTCCAGCTGCGACTCAAGTGCCGATACTGTGTTAGCCATCGGAGTAGTAGAGTCTTCTAAGGAGGAGATCCGGTCCTCAACATGCGCCACACGGCCGCTGAGATTTTGCATATCTGTGCGGAGCAGGCCCACACCTTTACCTCCTCCAATTTGCCCGTTAGTGTTATTTTGCATGATGCTATAGCTTGCAGTACCTGCTCCGTCACTTGTTTCAGTGTGAGTTCGGGTTCATCCTCCGTGTCAGTGTCCGGCTGCCGGCAGACAGTGCTCTGCTGTGCAGGCTCATTCTCTCTGCGCTCAGGCTCGTCGACGCCATCTTGGGAGTCATCTCTGGCAAAGTCTTTCAGGCGACCAAGCCCCTGGCGGTCTTTATTCTTGGTATAATCTTGTTTCCCAATCTTCCCCATGACCGATAGTGGCAGTCCGCGCGGCGGGTGTCAGGATAGCTCGCAGGATAATCGGTGTTTCACGGGCTCAGGTCGGGAGCTACTCCGGCATGCGTCTGGTCTCAGTGCGCGCCAAGCCACGCCCTCCCAGATGCTACTTTATGTAGTAATAATTGTAATTATTAAATTTCCCATGAAATTTGAATTGCTTTCATGTCTTGAATCACTTTCAGACGTTCTTTTTTTAATTTAGGGTATTCGACTTTTAAGCTTCTTCTGTCCAAAGAAATATACTTTACACCAGCACTAATGTTTTGAAATTGTTTTCTGACATGACTGTTGTAGCCAATGACCACTAACATGAGCTGCATTATTAATTCTAATTGACTAGTACAGCTTACTTAAATACATGTTACAGATATTAGGGGAAGCAGAACACTTCAACAGTACTTTAAAGTGACATGTAGTTTTTAAATTAATTTCATGTAATGCATCCATCAAAGGATCTACTATATTTGAATAAGTTATGGAAATTCACTTGCCACATCCTGTTGGAATCATGGTTACGGGAGAAACTAATGTTAAATATATATATATATATATATATATATATATATATATATATATATATATATATTATTTTTTTTTTTTTTTTTTTTTTTTTTTATAGCAGGCTTATAAGAGTTTGTTTTTTAGATGTTTTTTATAAATAATTTTGTAATTCACTGTTTTAAATGTGTCTACATTTGGGTGGAAAAAATACCATTTATTTATAATGATCACGATTAGAGATGAGTCAATCCGTCAACATTTTGATGAGATTAGAGATTATATTCACAAATCTAATGCGAACGAATATCAATGAAACAGCCAAGGTATTGTAGCTACAGCAGAGGGACTATTACAGAGTAATATTTTGTTTAACAGCTATTGTTGTCTCAAAAATTGGAAAATGTCAAATTTAAAAAAATGTCAATCAGAAATCATTCATTTTTTTTTGCCATGGACAGCAGTGGACATTGATGGATCAGTGGCGTAAACTTAATTTTCTCCAAGAACAGCAATGGATATTGGTAAATAAGAGGAGTAAAATGGCACTTTATCCCAGGACAGCAGTGGATATTGGTGAATCAGCGGTGTTTACTACCTTTTCTCCATGGACAGCATTTGATGCCAATGGATCAGCGGTGTAAAATGACACTTTCTCCCAGGGCAGCAGTAGATATTGTGGCAGCACTGTTGGGGCAATATCTTAGACCTAGAAGGCCCTAGAACAGACACCTGGAAATGGCAGCACCAGCAGTGGTACTTCTATAGACCCAGAGAGGCCTAGAACAGACACCTGCAGGTGGTAGCAGCAGCACTCTGTTTTCGACCCTGAGGGGCCTAGAACAGACACCAGTTTTTAGTTTTTTTACATTTTTAAAATTTTTAAGTCCTCTTAGGGGATCTATATAAGCAATCATTAAATTGCTTATACAGTTATATGCTATGCAATTGCATAGCATTGATTAGTGATGTTAACGCTCTGCCTAAGTCAGACTTTTGGACAGCGCGGAGGTAAGCGTAAGCCCTCCATTTCATGCTTACCTCCGCTGTCAGGGAAACCGACCATGTGACCCATGTAGTCACACTGTGGAAGTTCTGTTCTGTCAGTGGTCAGAGCCACAATTGCTAGAAATCACATTATAAAGAAGCTCTGCTTACTCACCTTCTTGCAGGGCTGCCTTACCACTCTCAAACCCCTGCTGGCCTCCTAGCAGGGGTCTGCTCTAGCGACAACACGACCCGGCTTATGGATTGCCCACTCAGCCAGTCAGTGACAAGAGTGGGGAACCACACCAAGTCACTGAACACCAAGTTCTTAAGCCAGGTTAGGTATTTTCTTCCAGGTTGCGACAAAACATGTGCCGGGTCAGTGAGCCTGTAACGTGGCGCTGCAGGGTCATAGCTTCTATATTATGTACTATATAGTCCAGTGTATCTGTCTGTCCTACTTACTCACTGCCACCTGTAGTCTGATTCGATGATGAATAAAAGCTCCTCTTCAGATAGATAAATGGAAAATCTCACAAGAATTACTTTAAGGAAAGATATACAAAATAATTACATTATATAACTGATTATGTTACATAGTTTGTAAAAACAATCCCACTAAAATTCTAAAAACAGATTTAAGTCTGTTTTATTATTTGTAACGTACATTTCATGATGACATATTATTTATACAATATGTTTATCAGGATTTTTTTCAAGTTAAAATGATTTATTACTGCCAATGAAAAAAAGCATTTTTGCAATGAAACATGCTACTTAATTAGCTTCCGAACTAATTAGGTGTGATTTTCATCTGACCTGCGTTGGAGAAGTATTAGTGTTAGTACAAAGCAATGTTTTAGTCTTATATCCATGTTTAAAGGAGAACTCCTGCCAAAATCTTTTTTTAATATGTTATTTCATAAGCAAAGTTAGAAAAAGTCCTAATATGCACTAATTATGGGAAATACATATATAGTCCTATTTCCCTCAATTTACTAGATCAGGCAGATGTCACGACTCCCCCATCTATACCTACAGGGTCCAGCAGGGAGCGCAGTATATGTAGACATTACATGTAAGAGCCATTCCTGTGATTTCTGCTCAAAATTCAGCTACCCCCCCCCCATCTTGCAGCCTGCCTGATCAGGAAATAGCACTATTTGTGTATTTCCCATAATTAGTGTACATTAGGAATTAGTCTAACTTTGCTTATA
Source organism: Dendropsophus ebraccatus (assembly GCF_027789765.1). Taxonomy (NCBI): domain Eukaryota; kingdom Metazoa; phylum Chordata; class Amphibia; order Anura; family Hylidae; genus Dendropsophus; species Dendropsophus ebraccatus. Next base: position 79,411,822 of record NC_091456.1, on the reverse strand, counting down.
AAATAACATATTAAAAAAATCATTTTTGGCCGGCGTTCTCCTTTAAATATTCACACTGGGACCACGTATACTGTACTTTCATGCTACTCACATGCTCACCATCAGAGCATGCAATATGGGTGTGACGGTGGGGGGGGTTCTTCTATTTTTGATCTATTTTTAACTCAATTCTACTCATATTTCAGGTTAAGCATAATACACGGCAGCAGAGCCAACACAATGAAATACAAAACTTGCAACTAACACCTAGTGGCTTATGGGCATAGCTCCATTGATGTGAAAGAGGCTTTGCTGTAATTTACTTCAGCCAGTGACCAGAAAGTCCACTGTGCACGGAAAAACTGAGCTGTGGCACCTTCATTCTCAAAATAAGTGAATGAAAATGACTCCATTTGTTTGGATTCTTAGGGTGGGTTCACGCTGAGGAATTCTCGCAGATAAATTCAGCGGAAACCCGCCGGCTGTACGCGTGCACGGCCACGCGCCTTTCCGCTCGTGCCATAGGCACCATTCTATGCACGGGCGGATTCCGCATTCCGCCGAAAGAATTGACACGTCAAATCTTTCGTCGGAATGCGGAATCAGCCGGCCCATAGAATGGTGTCTGGGAGTCAGATGGAGAAGAAAACTGAAAGAGAAGAATAGTAAGTTCATGACCATTATGCAGAGATGTGGGGACAGGGCTGACATATCTAGAGATACATGTCTGATACATGTATATTTTTTATAGAACCTATAGCCCTGGCCACATAATCGTTAAGCAGTCACTGCTGTGACTCCAGTCTTACTGCAGTATCCCTTTCTTAAAGATACACTGCTTTATTACTTAATTAGAGAGAAGACGCATTCCTTTCCTAATTAGCCTTCTATCAATTCATGAAGTTTCCCAGTAGGTGATCAGGAGGTCCTCTTTAAGAAGAAAGTTGCGCTAAATTGAGGCAATCAAAGAAACAGTCAGAAGTTTGTAATTGGTTATGCAACCCTGACATATCTGAAGTATATTGTTCTATTCCCTGTTTTGATACATAAAGAGACAGGTTTTCTTTTCAAGCAGAGGTCACGCAGCACAGGCTGCACATATTTGTCATACATACGCAAGTCATTTATCATCACATCAGTCATTGCTGGCCATTTGTTAGTATAACAGCAGTAGTGTCTGAGAGAGAAAGTCTTTCATGTGCACTGAGGAAAATGTGAACAAAGATGAACAAACCACATCCGAGTTAGAATCTGACTTTGAATTGCAGTGACCTCACTGACATCCTGTTTGGCAAACAAAAATGTCTGTTATAATGGAATCGAAAGTCTCTCGGGGGACTGATGTCAACTTTACCTGTTTCATGCTGGATAATGTAGCCATGGCTACAATATTTGTTCTGCTCTGAGAAGTTTCCAAAATTGAACCAATGAGTTCTATTTCTTTTATTCTTCTTCTTTTAAATGTGATTTTCTTTAACTCATATCATACATGTACACTAGAAATGTGATCTTTTTTTAAACATAGCTTGATATTGCTGCATTTTTATTTTTTTTTTTGTGCAAAGTTTTGGCTTCTCAATGGTTTCATACAACTCCACGAAAAAAATAAATAATTATTCAAACAAAAAACTATGTTCTGCCGTATAAAACAGAAGAAACCACACAATGGGCCGAAAATAGGGAGCGTTGTATTTGTATTTCAGATCTGTAAATGTTGGACCTGTAACATGTATAAGGTCTCGGTAAGGTTAAGGTGAACTTAAAAACTATAACATTATTCAGCAATGAACCCCAGTAATGCTATGTTATATTAAATTTATTCATTTAGCAAATTTTTTGACTTGTCATAGAGACATTTCAAAAATTTTATTTGGTCTGGTTCTGGGTGTTCAGACTCCCACCAATCACTAGAAAGAGCTGAGAGAAGCCTTGCCAAGTTTTTCAAGCCTACTGGCTGGACTTTTTTGGCAAAAGATGATCTATCTCTTATCTACTTACAGTCATATGAAAAAGTTTAAGCACCCCTATTAATCTTAATCATTTTTAGTTATCAAAATTTGTTTTTTTTGCAACAGCCATTTAAGTTTGATATATTTAATAACTGATGGACACAGTAATATTTTAGGATTGAAATGAGGTTTTCTTTACATACAGAAAATGTGCAATATGCATTCAAACAAAATCTGACAGGTGCTAAAGTATGGACACCTCAACAGAAAAGTGACATTAATATTTAGTAGATCCCCTTTTGCAAAAATAACAGCCTCTAGACGCTTCCTGTAGGTTTGAATGAGTTCTTGGATCCTGGATGAAGGTATTTTTGACCATTCCTCTTTACAAAACAATTCCAGTTTAGTTAAATTTGATGGACGCCGAACATGGACAGCCTGTTTCAAATCATCCCACAGATGTTCAATGATATTCAGGTCTGGGGACTGGGACGGCCATTCCAGAACATTGTAATTATTCCTCTACATGACTGCCTGACTAGATTTCGAGCGGTGTTTTGGATCATTGTCTTCCTGAAATATCTATGCCCGGCATAACTTCAACTTTGTCACTGATTCTTGAACATTATTCTCAAGAATCTGTTGATACTGAGTGGAATCTATGCGGCCCTCAACTTTAACAAGATTCCCAATGCCGGCATTGGCTACACAGCCCCAAAGCATGATGGAACCTCCACCAAAATTTACAGTGGGTAACAAGTGTTTTTCTTGGAATGCTGTTTTTTTGCCAACATGCATAACGCCTTTTTGTATGACCAAACGACTCTGTTTGTGGCGTGCTTGCAGAAATGGCTTCACTCTCCCATAAAGCTTCTCCATGTGCAAAATGTGCTGTATTGTTGACCAATGCACAGTGACACAATCTGCAGCAAGATGCTGCGGCAGGTCTTTGGAGGTGGTCTGTGGATTGTCCATGACCATTCTCACCATTCTTGTTCTCTACCTTTCTGATATTTTCCTAGGCCTCTGAGACAACTAAATCTCTGAGACAACTTTTTGTATCCTTCCCCTTAACAACTATGTTGAACAATCTTTGTTTTCAGATCATTTGAGAGTTGTTATGAGGAGCCCATGATGCCACTCTTCAGAGGAGATTCAAATAGGAGAACAACTTGTGAGTGGCCACCTCAAATACCTTTTCTTATAATTGTATACACCTGGCCAGTGGCGTAGCTACCACGGTCGCAGCGGTCACCGCCGCGACCGGGCCGCTACCAAGGGGGGCCCGCGAGGCCCCCCCTTGCCACTGTACTGCTCCCCTCCCACTTCCTCTTGTGACCGCAAGCAATGTTTTGCTTGTGATCACAAGGGGCTGGCTGGGACAGGCCCCGGCTGACTTGCGGGGGTGGGAGCATCACGTAGGCAAAAAAACAGGTCCAGTGAAGCTCCGCCCCCTCCCGGGAAGCCCCACCCCCGACGTGGGAAGCCCGCCAGCGCGTGTGACTAGGAGACTAGAGAAACCATTCAGGTGAGTATAGATTTTTTTGTTTTAAAGGGCATGATGGGGGGTGTAGTGGTATGATGATGGAACAAGAGGATGATGAGGGATGTAGTGGTATGATGATGGAACAAGAGGATGATAAGAGGTGTAGTGGTATGATGAAGGAACAAGAAAATGATGAGGGGTGTAGTGGTATGATAATAAAGGAACAAAAGGATGATGGGGGTGTAGTGGTATGATGATGATGAAACAAGAGTATGATGAGGGGTATAGTGGTATGATGATGGAACAAGAGGATGATGAGAGGTGTAGTGGTATGATGATGGAACAAGAGTATGATGAGGGGTATAGTGGTATGATGAAGGAACAAGAAGATGATGAGGGGTGTTGTGGTATGATAATGAAGAAACAAGAGGATGATGGGGGTGTAATGGTATTAAGATGAAGGAACAAGAGGATGATGAGGGGTGTAGTGGTATGATGATGGAACAAGAGGATGATGGGGGTGTAATGGTATTAAGATGAAGGAACAAGAGGATGATGAGGGGTGTAGTGGTATGATGATAAAACAAGAGGATGATGAGGGGTGTAGTGGTATGATGAAGGAACAAGAGGATGGGGGTGTAGTGGTATGATGAAGGAACAAGAGGAAGATGAGGGGTGGTGTACTGGTATGATGATGAAGGAACAAGAGGAAGATGGGGGGGTGTAGTGGTATGAGGATGAAGGAACAAGAGGGTGATGAGGGGTGGTGTAGTGGTATGAAGATGATGGAACAAGAGGATGATGAGGGGTGGTGTGGTATGATGATGAAGGAACAAGAGGATGATGAGGGGTGTAGTGGTATGATGATGATGGTGATGATGAGGATGATGATGATGATGATGATGGAACAAGAGGATGATGAGGGGTGTAGTATTATGGTGATGGAACAAGAGGATGATGGGGTTATAGTGGTATGATGATGAAGGAACAAGAGGATGATGAGGGGTGTAGTGGTATGATGATGAAGGAACAAGAGGATGATGAGGGGTGGTGTAGTGGTATGATGATGATGGAACAAGAGGATGATGAGGAGTGGTGTAGTGATATGATGATGGAACTAGAGGATGATTGGGATGTAGTGGTATGATGATGAAGGAACAAGAGGATGATGAGGGTTGTAGTGGTATTATGATGAAGGAACAAGAGAATGATGAGGGGTGTAGTGGTATGATGATGGAACAAGAAGATGATGAGGGGTGTAGTGGTATGAAGGAACAAGAAGATGATGAAGGGTGTTGTGGTATGATAATGAAGAAACAAGAGGATGATGGAGTTGTAATGGTATGATGATGAAACAAGAGGATGATGAGGGGTGGTGTGGTATGATGATGAAGAAACAAGAGGATGATGAGGGGTGTAGTGGTATGATGAAGGAACAAGAAGATGATGAGGGGTGTTGTGGTATGATAATGAAGAAACAAGAGGATGATGGAGTTGTAATGGTATGATGATGAAGGAACAAGAGGATGATGAGGGGTGTAGTGGTATGATGATGAAGGAACAAGAGGATGATGAGGATGTAGTTGTATGATGATGATGGAACAAGAGGATGATGAGGGGTGTAGTGGTATGATGATGGAACAAGAGGATGATGAGGGGTGTAGTATGATGATGATGGAACAAGAGGATGATGAGGGGTGTAGTATGATGATGATGGAACAAGAGGATGATGAGGGGTGTAGTGGTATGATGAAGGAACAAGAAAATGATGAGGGGTGTTGTGGTATGATAATGAAGGGACAAGAGGATGATGGGCGTGTAGTGGTATGATGATGATGGAACAAGAGGATGATGGGGATGAAGTGGTATGATGATGGAACAAGAGGATAATGAGGGGTGTAGTGGTATGATAATAAAGAAACAAGAGGATGATGAGGGGTGTAGTGGTATGATAATGGAAAAAAGGATGATGAGGGGTGTAGTGGTATGATGATAGAACAAGAGGATAATGAGCGGTGTAGTGGTATGATAATGAAGAAACAAGAGGATGATGAGGGGTGTAGTGGTATGATGATGATGGAACAAGAGGATGATGAGGGGTGGTGTGGTATGATGATGAAGGAACAAGAGGATGATGGGGGGTGTTTTGGTATGATAATGGAACAAGAGGATGATGAGAGGTGTAGTGGTATGATAATGGAACAAGAGGATGATGAGGGGTGTAGTGGTATGATGATGGAACAAGAGGAGGATGAGGGGTGGTGTAATGGTATGATGATGAAGGAACAAGAGGATGATGAGGGGTGGTGTAATGGTATGATGATGAAGGAACAAGAGGATGATGAGGGTGTAGTGTTATGAGGATGAAGGAACAAGAGGATCATGAGGAGGGGTGTAGTGGAATGATGATGGAAGAAGAGGATGATGAGGGGTGTAGTGGTATGATGATGAAAGAACAAGAGGAGGATGAGGGGTGTAGTGTTATAATGATGAAGGAACAAGAATATGATGAGGGGTGGTGTAGTTGTATGATGATGAAGGAACAAGAGGATGATGAGGGGTGGTGTAGTGGTATGATGATAAAGGAACAAGAGGATGATGAGGGGTGTAGTGGTATGATGATGGAACAAGAGGATGATGAGGGGTGTAGTGGTATGATGATGGAACAAGAGGATGATGAGGGGTGTAGTGGTATGATGATGAGGGGTGTTGTGGTATGATAATGAAGGAACAAGAGGATGATGGGGGTGTAGTGGTATGATGATGAAGGAACAAGAGGATGACGAAGGGTGTAGTGGTAAGATGATGAAAGGGCAGGAGAATGAAGGGGTGGTAGTATTTTGATGGAGGTGTTTGTAGTATGATTATGAAAGGGCAGGAGGATGAAGGGGTAGTAGTATGATGATGGAAGGCAGGAGTATGAAAGGGGTAGTAGTATGGTGATGAAGGGCAGGAGGAGGGGACAACATGGGGGGGCATCTGTAAGGTGGATAAATTGGGGGGCAATCTATTTAGGGGATAAGATGGGGGGCATCTATAAGAGGGACAACACAGGGGGGCCATCTATAAGGGGGAAACATTGGCGGGCCATCTATAAGGTTGACTACATGGGGGGGTGTATACAATAGGGCATGCACAGAGGGGGGCATGTACTGTAAGGGGGGTCACATAGTGTCAGGGCTACCTACTAAATGAGGGTGTAAAGGGGATAATACAGATGTGCAGTGTGTAGAGAGATGAGGATGGTGTCAGTGTGAGGAGCCTAATATGTTTGGCAGATTCTGTGGATTCGTGGCTCAGAGAAGTTCTGATAATGGCCCAGGGCAGATGGAGAAGATGAAAAGGGAAGAACTCTGATCAGAGAAGACGTCCCCTGTGAGTCACTTGATATAACTGCACTGTAATGTATATGGTATATAGAGCCTGTGTACAGTGCGTCCACCTCTATATGACTGTATGAAGAGATATTGGTCTATGTACAGAGGATTATATTCAGTTGCAGCTGTGGTGTTAGTCAGTATGTGGTGGTGTTAGTCAGTATGTGGTGGTATTAGTCAGTATGTGGTGGAATTATTTGTTACTTGTTATCTGGTACTGTGTTTTATTGGATTTAGTATACTGGATTTGGTCAGTAACAATATGGTGGTGATGGTTGTGTTGTGGCTGTAATATTTCCCCTTGTGTACTGGTAATATTGGCAATATTGGTCTCAGTAAACAGGATTTGTTTAGTTACAGTATGGCGGTAATATGTATGGTGATAATATTTCCTGTATACTGGTATTATTGGTAATATCAGTCTAGATATATATATATATATATATATATATATATATATATGTATATATATATACCAATAGCATCGAGAAAGGGGGGGGGGCAAGTTGACCTCTTGCACCAGGGCCCAAGAGACATTAGCTACGCCCCTGCACCTGGCTATGAAGTTCAAAGCTCAGTGAGGTTACCAAACCAATTTAGTGCTTCAGTAAGTCAGTAAACAGTAGATATGAGTATTCAAATCAAGAAAATAATAAGGGTACCCATACTTTTGCACCTGTCAAAGTTTGTTTGAATGCATGTTGCACATTTTCTGTTAGTACAATAAACCTCATTTCAATCTTGAAATATTACTGTGTCCATCAGTTATTAGATATATCAAACTGAAGATTAATAGGGGTGCCCAAACTTTTTCATATGACTGTATCTCAACTGTGAGTAAAAGAGTCTTCTTCTTTCTACACAAAGTCACTACAAATCATCCAGGCAGTGTACTATATTATGAGTGTCTAAAGAGCCTCACCCGAAACAAAAAGTTTTGTTAAATTACGTTATGTTTTATGTTTTAAAGGGGTTGTCTAGGGACCAGAAGATGGCTGAAGCCTTCTGCTCATCTGCACTGACTTCTGAGGCATAAAGGGCATAGGCATCTATCCCAATCATCTTGTGTGAGTGATGTTATCAATGTTGCAGTGTCATCGTGCAGCTATTGGACATCATGTGTGGGTAAAAGTTCCCCCATACGGGAACATCGGTACATCCGTCCCCGCCATGAATGCTTACTTTCTAGATGGGAAATCTGCTTTTTGGTTATATGCTGATCTTTTGGTTGCAATCAGGTTTGTCCTGACCTTGTGCATTCCTTCTTTCCATAAACAATCCATATTAATTGACCTTTAAACCTTAGGGGACACAGACAGGTTTGGTGTTCATGTGAAAGAAGCCCCAAGTTTTTAAAATTTACAAGACTTAAAATAGAAAAAGCCTTTCCCCCTTCTCCCCCCAATATTTGTAAAGCTTCTCTTAAGTACAGAAATCCCAGATTTGTGGACGACCATCAACTGGAGCAAATGCTCCAAGGCATGCCTCGAGGAAGTGCTGGGAAGCGGGAAACTGCTGTTGGCTGAGGCTGTGGAGAGAGTTGTCTCCATGTTCTTGTTTGTATATTAAATATTGAATAAAGATCACGTTTTATATTGAGTGCCTTTGGACATTATATTTCTTTACTTGTGATGTGTGCTATTTGTACAGAAGACTGATACCGGCTCTGATCTCACTTCACCGAGAGATCAGAGCCAGTAACTGGCCTCTCTACCCCCTCCTTTGAGTGACACACTGTGATTAATGGATCTGTTAGATCCTCCAATCACAGTGCAGGAAGGGAGGGACCAGCTTCACATGACTGGTCACATGATGGAAAGTGAAACAGCGTCCACCGATGCCGGCAGCCGTTGTGAGGCCATAGGGTGGGGAGGTGGTGTCAAACGGTCTTCTCCCCGATCCCGGTACTTATGGAAAGTACTGGGACCAGGACTATGGATTGTTTTTCACCAGCAATAATATCCTTGTGTGGCTAAGGGTTAAGATGTTTAAGATTTTTGCTAATTTCTGTATACAATACTTACTACATATACTAAAATAATATTACAATATATACAATATATACAATACTAAAATATTTGTCAGCCACATCTTGTTTTACTAGTTCTTTGGTACAGTCATTGAGTAATCATATGACAAACATGTCTGCTCTGTCTGGCTATGATTTCTTACTTGATAACTGTCCTGTTTTTTTGTTTTTCTTTTCTATACGCCCTCCATGCAGATCCAGACTTTAGAATAAGACTGACTTCACACATATGTTTTTTCCCTTAGTAAATACATATCACCCAACCCTGCCCAAATTGCGCACTGGCACCTTGGTAGTTAATAGCATCACAAGAGCAATGAGGTAAGAAAGTACTGTTTATCCAAATAAACACATTTTGATTATATGATAAAAATTCTTTTATTATGATGTGATGCAGCACATCCAGTTTATTATGGTGTTGAGGGTGACAGATTCGCTTTAACATATTGTGTTATTATATACTAAATTTTGTACAAAATTAAATACTTTTTATTTAATTGGATTGTTATATGTAATTTCCATTCTAAGTTTAAGATATATCTGGCTGAATTTTTTCATTTTATCTTGGGCCAAATGGCAGCTCAAAACTATGCACACATTACATTGTACTTGTGCATGTCATTTTTATTTCTAAATTATGTTCTGCGTGAGTGTATATGGCCAAATACAATAAACTATGACAAGTGAAAAATGTAGGGAAAATATGGTTGTTTCAACTACCAATATATCACTTTCATCTATAGACAGCAAAAGACCAACAGACCTATTGTTTAGCTTAAAAAAACCCAAAACCAAACAATATCAGATTGGTTGGAAATCTCTGAGTACATTTTTAATACTTTTACCATGAAAAAAGTATTTATTGAAAGTTCACATTCTTGTGTGATTTGGCGCCACTATGGACACCACATGAGCAATAAACTGTCAGCGGGGAAAAGAAGGTAAGGTAAGTATTTTGTACTGTTCTATATGTACAGTACTAGGTAAAAGTTTTATATGGGTATATAAGGTGTGCAATCAAACACATTGCCATCCCCCCATCCCCCCAAACACCATACTTGCGTCTTTTGATGTCACAAGCCTGTACACCTGCATTGATCATAACAGGGGACTCAATAATGTTAAAAAAGCCCTAGCGGGATCCACATACTCACCTGAATGCAAGGAGTTCCTCCTCAATCTGCTCGAAATCCTCTTAACATATAATTATTTTCTTTTTGAGGACAGATACTATATCCAACAGAAAGGTACGGCAATGGGGTCCAATATGGCCCCCACATATGCGAACATTGTCATGGCGGACTTGGAGGAGTCTGTCGTCTATGTGTCCCACCACTTCAGCAAGGTGCTGGGGTGGTGGCGATACATAGACGACATTTTCCTCATTTGGCAGGGGACACAGTTGGAATTGGAGGACTTCTTCCACTTCCTTAACCAAGCAGACAGAGATATCAAATTCACTATGGCTAGCTCAGATGTTGGGGTGCAATTCTTGGACACCTGGGTATATATACACGGTGACAGACTGTTGACGGACATCTACCTTAAACCAACTGACAAGAACAACTTACTTAGATTTGAGAGTCTACACCCGAGAAAGATGGTTGAGTCTCTCCCACATAGCTAACTTTTGCGTGTCAGGCGCATTGTTGATGATCCTACTCTGTACGAAAAACGGTTAAATGAGATGGGTGACAAGTTTGTAAACAGAGGATACCCTAGAAAACTAGTAAAACGTAGCATTGAGAGAATCAAACATGAGGGGGATTAGGCTAGCAGCAAAAGAAAAAGGCAGGGTGACCGTTTTCCATTTGTGACCACCTTTTATGACCATAGCCCCATGGTAGCAGCCATAGTTAGGAAGCACTGGAGCATACTGACAAGGTTTTACCCTAATGTACCTCTGCTTAATCTCCCTCCTCTGTTTTCTTATAGAAGAGCCCCTAGCCTCCAAGATAAACTTGTGCATGCTGACTTTTCTCCTACAAAATTGGATCTATCCTCTACTTTAAAACCAGGGAGCTATCCCTGCATGGGCTGTGACAACTGTGGTTCCATGCTGAAGGGGGATAGCTTCATACATCCCGTTACACAAGAAAGATTCAGGATTAGATATCACCTGACATGCAAATCAGACTTTGTGATATATGTACTACAGTGTCCATGCCCTATGATTTATGTTGGCGAAACGACCACTGAATGTAAAACTAGACTCAACAATCACAAATCATCAATAAGAACTGAGAAATGTGAGCTACCAGTGCCACGACACTTTAAAGAATGTACCCACACTGTACATCAGATGAGATTCTGTATAGTGGATCACATACCGGCCCCACGTAGAGGAGGGGATAGACAAAAAATGTTGAAAAAAAGAGAAGCTCAATGGATAGCTAAACTGAATTCATTACATCCGAATGGACTAAACTTGGACTTTTCATTGAGAGCATTTATGTGAGACCATGCCCTATACCACTGTTGATTTCTGCCCCCTTTGTCTGTAGTTTAGGTTTTAGATTCCCTATATTATTTATATATGTAGATAGAGTTTATTCACTGTGGGTCACTTACACTATGGGGACTGTATCCTATGTTATATCTGTTGATTAATTTATATTTTCTCTTTTTTTCAGATTTCGGTTATGGAAGGGGGCTGAACATACTCACCTCTTAGTATATAATTTTGTGATCTTGTTTTAATTGGATGGTCCTGTGAACGTCTGAATAACTATCGCATTGGAACCGCATAGCCCCATGTCCGGACAACCCTATGGAATTGGTACTAGTGGTTGCGAAATTTGAGGCTGGCACGCTATGGTGGAGGTAAATACAGTTGTGGGAGACCCCGCGAATCAGGTGAAGGTCCTTGGACATTTTACTAGACCAGGGTTCAACCAATCCAGCTGTGCCCTGGGAGACACCGGATAGGTGCTGGGCTATACAGCAGGATACACTGTTATACTCCTTTATCCAGACCTGTGACGCTTTTGTAACAGGTGGAACATGTGTGTGACACTTGCGGTAACAGAGCGTCACTTGTGCGGCCTCTATTCTGCTTCCACATTGAGGGCAAACTGTACCCTTTCCCAAGATGGCGTCCACGGGGCTAGGATCAAGTATGCGCATGCGCGGACCTCCGTTGCTGATAGAATCTGATGACGTGATCCGGACCTCCCCAAGGGTATTGCGCTCACTCCACGCATGCGTGGTTCAGAATCTACCAAACACAGACGCCATGAACCTCCTGTGGAGTGAACAGCTGATTGTTAAGTGATGGGGTGAGTGACGGCCTTCTCCAATAACCGAATGCTGATTGGACCATACTATGGACTGATTATATTTACGTTATGGACTTGTTTATACAGATCGGGAGTATCGGTTACCCACATGACACTTTGTACACTCTGTAGATATATGAAATGATGTTCTACACTGTTTGAATACATTATTTACACTGTTATATATATTGTTTACATATGCTAATTAAGATGATGTCACTAATGATGGGATGTGCAATGGGAGGGGCTTCTATGTTAAATACTGAGCATTGCCACTCTGATATTGTTGCTTGAAAAAGATCTCAAAGAGAGATTAAAACGTTGCTTACTAATGGGTGAATAAAAACCACTTTTTTATCACTTATACTAGAGTGCCGCCTCATTCCACTACTTGGAAATTCGGAAGCCTGGGTCTGGCTACCTGAGTTTGTGCACCCACCTGAGCCTCAGAGCCTAAACAGTGCCGTCTAGCAACCTTTGTCAGTCTAAGGTGTGCAATAGGTAGCACACATTTAACTCATTACTATCATGCGTATAAGAGGCGATTTATCACAGTTGCAAAATTTATGGTTATTGGCTTTCGGTCCAAGGATGGCAGTATTTCTGAAACTGTGTGCTCTGTGTACTCTTTGCATATTGCTGCGGGGAAAGTGTATTGTGAGCGGACAAATGGCAACATTGTATATTGATGTGAGAGGATAACATTGGTTACAAAAATGCACAAGGGTACACCAACACATCACAGTGGAGAAGCTCACTGCCAAAATGAATTAGAGAACTATGAGACGCATGTCTGAGTTCGCCATTCTGACAGCCCCCCTGTAAACATATGTTTTTTTTTCTCAGTAGCAATGCACAAATGACATTAGCATTAGCTCCAATCCCACCAACTGCAGCAGGGCATAAGGCAGGTGTAAGCTGCCAGTGACATACAGTAAGTGTACAGTGTAGGGCAGGATTGGTAGGAGAGACCTTCTGCTCTGTAATTATTCTACATAATTAACCCTATGATATATATATATCTTAAAAATGAAAGTCTGTCAAACCGCCTGAACCGTTTGACCCCAAATTTGGCCCACAGATACATTGGGTGCCCAAGAAGGTTAGAGCGAAGGTCCTGTCCCTGCCAGATGTACAGGAGAGGAGGGGGAGGGGGAAGAGCGCCCCATAGAAATGAATGGGAGAATCTCCACACAGCACACACAGGTGATATAATTAGTGCTGCAGCTGCCTAGGAGAAACGGCAGTTGGAAGACTTAGCAACCAATAGGATTACTACTTTCATTTTCACAAGGACCTGAAATCTGATTGGTTGCTAGGGCCAGCTGCCTCACAAAAGATCCACAGAAATAAATACCGTAAGAGTACCTTCACACCTACCGGATCCACAGCAGATTTCCCGCTGCGAAATCCGCTGCGGATCCAGTGTCATTCAACCCTATGACACTAGATACTCGTAGCGAGATTAACAGCCTTCTGCAAGTATGTAAATTAACCCCTTCGGTGGCCGGCACGGCTCTCTCCTCATGGCTCTGGATGGTGCACAATGCACGTTCTCCCCCCAAGCAAGCTGGAACGGTGTGTGCAGCAGGATCGCAGCTGCCTCTCATTACCTCCGGCCCCAGACACACTGATGTGTGTGGGACCGCTCTCACTGCAACGGTCCCGCACACATCAGAAGCCCCTCAGTCAGGAACGTATATATTCCTTTTGTTGGGATATTCCTGTATATTCCTTTTGTTGGGAAACATACACAATTGAAGTACAAGGCTAAGTTCCCTCTACAGGAGCATGCCGTTCTATATCGGGGAAAGAAAGCAGTCTATTAATAATGAAGACCGGTAATAATGATCATTTTTGTGGCTGTCAATATTAGCAGACAGCTGCCAAAACTGCTTCCTCTGCAAGGCTCCATTCTGAAATATTCTGGTAGAAATAAGCAGAAAACAGTGGGATAAATGTATCAATGTAGCAGTATATATAAGTGTAGACTTGAGGCTATGTTCACACACTGTTAACAGCTGTTTTTATTAGATGGCCATTATTTAATGGCAAAAAATGGCCATTAAATTCCGTCTGTCCTATAAAAATGATGGTCGTCATTTTAATATTGTGTTAACATAACCTAAAGCTATGTTCCCACAGTGGAATTTTATTGGGAAAAGGCAGCCGTCTATCAATAATGACAGCTACAAATAATGATTATGTTTCTTATTTGCGCCCTCATTGTCAATAGACGGCTGCCTTTTCTAATCAATGGTGGCACATTTCCATAGTGGGAACATAGCCTCAATTTGGAAAAACATTACAAAATTTGGCATTTCCCCAGGACATCATATATGTGAAGAGCCTGCAGTTCTGTGTCCAACACATAGGCATACTTCCAGAAGAATCAGTTTGCACGTCCTGTTTTTTTTTTTTTTTTTAATATCATATGGTAAAATCACCAACAGGCCATGTGCACAACATGTACTATACAGTATCCAGGCTCTCTCCCCTGCATAGCACATGCTTAATCCTTTTTCCTCCTTCCTGCCCTGTCGTGCTGTCTCTGTTAGTAGGGAAAGATTTCACCTAACAACAGGCAGAGAACAGCAGATTGCAGATAATGTATATGAAGTGCCTGCAGTTCTGTGTCCAACACATATGCATACTTCCAGAAGAATCAAGTTGCACATCCTGGATTTTTTTAATCCATACTGTAAAATCACCAATAAGCCATGTGTGCAACTGGGAGTGGTGGTGGTGGTGGTGCTGGGGAGGAGGTGTTGAATCTGGGAAAGACAATTGCCCTGGTCATGTGACACAGATTTTTTGCAGTATGGCTGCTGCTTTAGTTTATTGAAGAGCACAGGCACACACAGAGCACCGACACAGACACACACAGACACACACACAAAGAGCACCGACACAGCCACAGAGCACAGACACAAACACACACAGAGCACAGACACACCCACAGAGCACAGACACACACAGAGCACAGACACACACACAGAGCACAGACACACTGCACACAGACACACAGAGAGCACAGACAGACACACAGAGAGCACAGACAGACACACAGAGAGCACAGACACACAGCGAGCATAGACACACACACATACACACAGCACACAGACACACACGGAGCACAGACAGACACACAGAGAGCACAGACACACACAGAGCACAGACACACACACAGAGCACAGACACACACACAGAAACACAGCACACAGAGCACAGATAGACACACAGAGCGCACAGACACACAGAGAGCACAGACAGACACACAGAGCACAGACAGACACACAGAGAGCACAGACAGACACACAGCACAGACAGACACACAGAGCACAGACAGACACACAGCACACAGACAGACACACATACAGAGTACAGACACACACACAGAGCACAGACACTCACACACACAGAGCACAGACACACAGGGCACAGACAGACACACACATCACACAGACAGACACACATCACACAGACAGACACACATCACACAGACAGACACACACAGAGCACAGACACACACCACACAGAGCACAGACAGACACACAGCACACAGACACACACAGAGCATAGACACACAGCACACACACACACACACACACACACACCACAGACACTTACTTATTATGAGGAAACTTCACTTTGTCAGCAGCTCCTGGCCTCCCTCCTCCTGGTGCCGGACCATGCTCTCCCACCCCTCCCCCTCCTCCACACGGACAGCAGAGAGGAGAAGGAAACAGGTGATGGAAAGGAATCAGGACCCCACACTGCAGTGTTAGGCTGCCTGCAGGATCACAGTGCACTTCTCCCAAATCGGCTGCCAATATCACAGCTGATTTGGGAGAACAGAGAGGCAGGAAGTGGCAAGGGAGCCCAGCGGGCCCCCTGTAGCTAGGGGCCCGGTCACCATGGAGACCGTGGCGACCCCTATAGTTATACCACTACAAGGATAGAATGTACTCTGGACTTATAAGAGGCTGTTGAGAAAGACCACAAGATGGTCAAAACTTCTCTGCGCACATGATGCAATAAATTGCTGTTTGGACACCTACCTTGCATGCTGCAAGACTCAACTTAATTGAGAATTGGTGCTTAAGTTGTCACCCTTCCTGTGACTCTCCTTTATGTTACAGAGAGTGCACAGAGCTACATTTTTATTGCTGTCCTCAGAGAAACTGCCTCACAGTTGGTTAAAAGATGGCTAGTCAAAAGATGACCACTGGCTCTTACACGTAGCTGCACCCTGTTGCCAAGTTTGCTGCTAATACCAGGCTAAATTGAACCAGGAGAGTTGGATGACTGCCTTTTAAGGCAAGGTTTTTATCCTGCCAAACACAGTTTTTATTAAGCACTAAAGATATCACCTGACTGGGGATTCTAAGGGTTAAATTGAACCCGGACAAAATTACAATATGAGCCTGAGGCTGGGTTCACACTGTGTTTTTGCAGTCTGTTTTCCCCCCCATCTGTTTTATGCAAAAGTAAAAATAAAAAATGAAAAAAAATTATGTATTTGTGTGCATCTATTTTGATCCATTCTTCCATTTACTTCAATTATAAAAAATAAATAAATAAAAAAAAGGATGACACGTGGTCAGCCACGTTTTTGAGTACGCTAAAATAAAACGAACGAGTTTTGATCCATTTTATAATCTGTTTTTTATTATTGAAGTCAATGGAAAAATAGATCAAAATGGATGCGCACAAATACATCAGTTTTTTCATCTGTTTTTGCATAAAACGGAAGAAAAAAACGGACTGCAAAACCATCCAGCCTTATTTCTTTATAAAAACAATGCAAACTATTGTAAGTTAGGGTCCATTTACACAGAAAGATTATCTGACAGATTATCTGCCAAAGATTTGAAGCTAAAGCCAGGAATGGATTTGTAAAGAGGAGAAATCTCAGGCTCTCCTTTATGACCTGATCTCTGTTTATAGTCTGTTTCTGGCTTTGGCTTCAAATCTTTGGCAGATAATTTGTCAGATAATCTTTCTGTGTAAATGGACCCTAACAAACATTAATCAGTATTCAACCAAACCATGTTCAAACAATGGTCTGATCATGACCAGTAAGTGCAAATGGATCTTATCATCTTAAATGTTAAGGCTGGGTTCACACTATGTATATTTCAGTCAGTATATGTATATTTCAGTCAGTATTGCAACCAAAACCAGGAGTGGATTAAAAACACAGAAAGGATCTGTTCACACAATGTTGAAATTGAGTGGATGGCCCCATATTTCAGTAAATAACTGCCATTATTTCAATATAACAGCCGTTGTTCTAAAATAACAGCAAATATTTGCCATTAAATGGCGGCCATCCACTCGATTTCATCATTGTGTGAACAGATCCTTTCTGTGTTTTTAATCCACTCCTGGTTTTGGTTGCAATACTGACTGAAATATACTGACTGAAATATACATATACTGACTGAAATATACGTAGTGTGAACATAGCCTTAATGTGCTTACATCTGCAACACAAATTATTCCTCAAACAAAAGCTAATTTTCAAGAAGGGCAAAAGATTAAAAGCCATTCTTTAATAATTGCAGCAGAATCCTGTCAATACAAAAACAGAATGTCCCTGTATGGGCCTGGAGGGTGAGACTCAGCTGCCCCTATAGATTCAGGTCTGTTTAAGTATTGTATTTATCCCCTAGCAATGAATCTGGCTGGGAGACTGATCTACACTTTGCTTAGTCTTGCAAACTACCCTCTAAGACTAATGTAGTGATTCTCTGTCTATTCACATTGTGCTCTTAGTGAGAAGAGGTTACGGTGAACTGTTGCAATATGACAGCCTGTTAGGATAACAGGACACAAAGGTGCACACATGACATGAATGAGCAATGATCGAAAGAAAAATACAAAGAACATTGGGCAAAACAGTAAGCTACTAAAATAAAGAAATAACTGGATACCGCAGATAATGTCAAAGAATCATGATGCCAGAGAGCAAACTCACCTCTGCTACACTTATATGTTTGATAGGCATTAATAACAAATAATAAGGTTCCTATTGTGTGTGCACCAAATGTATTGCACATGTTATATAACTTTACATTTATATGAATAAAAAACATGTATGTGGCGGGAATCTTGCATGTGAGGTGAGTGAGTAAAAAACCCTAACACACTGGACTACAGTGGACTACAAGTGTTACAGTTCACTCCCGTATTAGGCCATGTTCCCATAATGTTCATGGCTGGTATTTTCAGCCATGAAAAATCAGTCAATTTTAATAGAAAAAAATAATATTGATAAATAATAATAATAATAATAATAATCAGACTAAAAAAGAACATATCTAATAATTGTATATCTGTAAGAAGGAAGTAGTTTGATATTTGTTTTAGATAGATAGAAGATAGATAGTTGATATAAATAGATAAATAAATTAGATAGACACATATGAAAGAGATGACAGAAATGATATAGATAGATAGATAGATAGATAGATAGATAGATAGATAGATAGATAGATAGATAGATAGAAAAAAGCAAAGTCCCGCGGCACTCCTGGTAAATGAAGAAAAATTGGTGCCAGCTGTCTCACCCTGATCCTCGGGTGTACATCCAGATAAACGATAAACGACTGCAGCACTCAGAAGTGTGAATCAAATTGTGAAAAACGTGTTTATTCCAAAAAGCATCTGTGGTTACAAGCGCAACGTTTCAGTCCTTTCCAGCTTGAAAAAAGTCCAAATGGAAAGGACTGAAACGTTGCGCTTGTAACCACAGATGCTTTTTGGAATAAACACGTTTTTCACAATTTGATTCACACTTCTGAGTGCTGCAGTCGTTTATCGTTTATCTAGATAGATAGATAGATAGATAGATAGATAGGAGATAGATAGATGATAGATAGATAGATAGATAGATAGATAGATAGATAGATAGATAGATAGATAGATAGATGTGAGCTGGGTAAATAATTAATAGATACAAGATAGATAGATAAATAAATACTAAATAGATAGATAGATAGAGACAAATATGTGAGAGACAAACAGATATATTAAAGAAGAAAGAGAGACAGAGAAATAATGAACAGATGTGCAATAAATATGAGAGGGGTAGATAGATATGAGAGACACCGAGAGGTACAAATAGCCGATCATCGATATTTATGTTGTGATATGTGTTTTGGAAAATTAAGATGATTAGGACTCTTTACACACTAGCGTCATAAAAGCAATAACATCTCTGCCACATCAGTTTTGAATCAGATACTGTAGTTTGTTGAGTTTATCAGGTTTCACTTGTGATTTGTAGCAATTTTTTATTGCAATAATTGTGCTGCAGACTTTGCTGTGAGAAGATACTAAAAATTCAGGCAGATTGACAAAAATCCAAGACCGATCTAAGTCTTAGCTTCTGGATGAGTTTTGGAATTCATTTTGGGTGTCCAAAAACGGATGAACCCATTATGTGGCAGCTAAAGGATTAAACTGAAAATGGTTTTGTTTAATGCAAAATTTTGTACATCATGACAAGTATGAATGCCCTCATGTGTGCCTGATTTTCTGGTGTTAGAATTTAAATCACGTTTCTAAGCATAATGAAATAATTCTAGCTTTGCAATTTCTGAGCTTCTGATATAACAATTCTTTGTATGTTCTCCATTGTGGCATGAAGGCTACAAGCCATATAGTCAGGAACAAAGGCATTACATTATGTCACAAAAGATCTCAAGTTTTCTTTGAGCTCGTTTTTCATAATCCTTTAGTCCAAGGTAATAAAGTGTGTATTTAGACTGTGTACTTTTACATAGGTAACAAAGAATCTCACACTGTAAACTTTTGTTCATTTTTTTAGCATAACATCTGTATATCCCAGCTATTGTGTAATAAACTGCTTACATATCTCATATCAGTGTTGTGAACTAAAAGGGTTAATTGTAATAACCATAATCATTCTGTGAAATGCATCTGTATCTCTGCAAATAAAATGGTGTAAATAAAATAACTACCTCCTATTTTATGCATATTCTGCCTAAAAATGTACATTGTAATAAACAGAAAGGTCTTACAATTTGTGCCTTCTATCATAATCTCACAGTACAATGCTTCAAGACGCATAAAACAGTCTAGATAAAGCTTGAGCTCCAGCAGAGGGAGCCACAGATCATCATGTCTAACATATTACTGCACAGACCTCTTCAACTACACAACTATAGATACTATAGAAACGATAGATAGATAGATAGATAGATAGATAGATAGATAGATAGATAGATAGATAGATAGATAGATAGATACAGAATTGAAGTATCTGTCATTTTTTATTGTTGGTACACTTCAACTTTATTCAAAATTATTTTAGAAAATTGTATGATTTTTTTTATAATTTTCCATGAAATAATTGTATTTTATTGCATGATATAAGTATTAGTTCACAGACCTGTTAGTTTTTCTTAAGAAGCCCTCCTACTCTGCACCCATTACCCGCATTAATTAAACCTGTTACCTGTATAAAAATACCTGTACATACACTCAATCAATCACACTCCAACCTCTCTACCATGTCTAGGAAGAAAAAGGTGTCTAAGGACACCAGTGACAAAATTGTAGACCTGCACAAGGCTGGGATGGGCTACAGGACAATAAGCCAGCAGATTGGTGCAAAGGCAACAATTTTTGGCTCCATTTTTAGAAAATAGAGGGAACACAAGATGCACAATTTTGCCTTGAGGGGCTGGGATAATTGTGAAAAAGGTCAGGAATTAGTCCAGAACTACACAGAAGGGCCTGGTCAATGCCCTAATTAGATCTGGAATCACAGTTTAAAAAATTACTGTTAGTAACACTCTAGACCAGCACATGTCCAGGCTCACTGTAGTTCGCCAATGACCATCTGAATGATGATCCAGAGGAGGCATAGGAGAAGGCCATGTGGTCAGATGAGAACAAAATAGAAATTTTTGGTATCAACTTCATTAACTGTGTTTGTAGGAAGAAGAAGAAGAAGGAGTACAGCCCCAAGAATATAGACCTATAAAGCATGAGGGTGGAAACATCATATTTTAAGGGTGCTTTTCTGCAAAGGGGGCAGGAGTAATGCACCGTACTGAAGGGAGAATAGATGGGGCCATGTATCGCAAGAGTTTGTCCAGCAACCACTATCCCTTACCGACCCTTAGTAAGACCATTGTAGATGAGTCTTTCAACATGACAATGGCCTGAAACACACAGCCAGGGCAACTAAGCAGTGGCTCCATAAGAAGCATTTCTAGTTTAGATCTCCAGACCTGAACCCACCCATTGCAAACAAATCTTTCTGTACCAAATCACTTCTGTTTTTCTACTGTATCAAATACTTTTTAATGCAATAAATGCAAATTACTATATTTTTTGCTTTATAAGATGCACTTTTTAGTAAGAAAATATCTTGCTAAACATCAATCCGTCTTATATTCCGTAGACCAATGGGCCCTACAGTCAAAAACAGAAGAGTGCAACAGCAATCTGAAATTGGTAAGACATTCCATAGACATAAAATAAAGATTTAGAATGGTAAAACTGCTATAGAGAAGTTTGAAAAAAATTAGGTTCTTACCAAAACAATTGATCAAATAAATAGTACTCCATAAGGTGAAGCTCAGAGAGATGGTCCTACACTGACACTGGCATCTCTTGGGCTAATACTAAGCCTACTCACTGGGCATGCAGGATGCAGGGTGGCCTGCCAGCAGTGGCGTAGCTACCATAGAGGCAGGGAAGGCGCTTGCTATGAGGCCATGGAGGTAGGGGGCACAGGGAAGATAAGAGCCTCCTGTGACCTTTTGCTTAACCCCTTATGTACTGCAGTGTGTAAGAGACCCAGTGTTCTTTTACATGCTGCAACACCAAAAAGGGTTAACAATTAGCTCTCTGCCTCACTACTCTGATAACCTCTGACCTCTGTTCTCTGAGCTCCTGCAGAGGTCAGGGATTATCAGTGCAGGAGTAGTGAAGGAGAGAGCTAATTGTCTTCTGTATTAACCCTTTGTTTGTGTTGCAGCATGTAAGAGAACACTGGGTCACTTACACACTGCAATAAATAAAGGGTTAAGCAAAAGGTAGTCTGCTCCTGCACCTATGTACTGTATATAACCATGAGGCTCCTAATACAGCTGTTATAGTTACATACAGTGCATGAACAGAACAAGCAGACATTAGCTTTCTCCTCTGCCAGTCACTGTTGTGGCTGCACGCAGGATTCTGCCTCTGGCCACAAGAGATTTATTTTTTGCTATGGATGTACATCCCTGCTGCGAGTTTCTCTGCTAATGAAAGTATAGGGCTGGGATCTGCAGCGAGTCTCGCTGCAAAAACGCAGCAGGGAGACTCGCTGCAGATCCGGCAAGTGGGTTTGTACCCTTAAGAGGTTTTGTAGGTAAATTCTGTTTTAACAGTTAAGACTGGAGGCGGTTACACTAGAGGTTTTGCAAAGCCTCTGGTAGTTTTAACCCCTTAACGACATCGGGCGTAAATTTACGCCCCGATGCCGGTAAGGACGTTCAGAGTGGGGCCGCGCGGCGACCCCACTCTGAACCGCGGCGGTCCCGGGTGCCGCTTGTAGCCTGACACCGTAGGGACCGTAGGTATTAGCGGGCACGGTCCGATCGCAAACATGACAGCTGCATCCGATTACCAGATTCAGCCGTTCTCTGGTGTCTAGTGGCGAAGATCGCTCCTCCGGGATAACATCTCCGTTTCTGAAGCCAGCCGGGGACCACTCCAAGATGGCGCCGTCCCCGGCTCGGCACTCGTTTACTTCCGGCTGCAGCAGCCGGAAGTAAACGAGTGCCTATCTCATGGATCTCTGCAGCATATCTATGCTGCAGAGATCTCTATGAGAGATCAAAGCACTTATACTAGAAGTCCCCCAGGGAGGCTTCTAGAATAAGTGTTAAAGTAAAAAAAAAAAGTGTTGTTAATAGTAAAAAGCCCCCTCCCCTAATAAAAGTCTGATTCACCCCCCTTTTCCCAGGTTATAAATAAAAGTAAATAAATAAATAAACATGTTTGCTATCGCCACATGCGTAATCGCCCAAACTATTAATTAATCACATTCCTGATCTCGCACGGTAAACGGCGTCAGCGCCAAAAATCCCAAAGTGCAAAATTTAGCATTTTTGGTCGCATCAAATCCAGAAAAATTGTAATAAAAAGCGATCAAAAAGTCATATATGCGCAATCAAGGTACCGATAGAAAGAACACATCATGGCACAAAAAATGATACCTCACACAGCCCCATAGACCAAAGGATAAAAGCACTATAAGCCTGGGAATGGAGCGATTTTAAGTGACGTATATTTGTTGACAATAGTTTACATTTTTTACAGGCCATCAGATACAATATAAGTTATACATGTTACATATTGTTTTAATCGTAACGACTTGAGGAACATATATAACAAGTCAGTTTTACCCCAAGGCGAATGGCGTAAAAACACATTTCCCCCAAATAAACAAAATGCTTTTTTTTTTTCAATTTCACCACACTTTGAGTTTTTTTCTGGTTTTGCAGTGTACTTTATGCAAAAATTCAGCCTGTCATTGCAAAGTACATTTAGTGATGCAAAAAATAAGGGCTCATGTGGGTTTCTAGGTGGAAAAATGCAAGTGCTATGGCCTTTTAAGCACAAGGAGGAAAAAACTAAAACACAAAAATCGAAATTGGCTCTGTCCTTAAGGGGTTAAAGAAGACTTTTAGTTGAGGTGAGAGGTCAACTGGGAGAGGGGCCTGTCCAATTCCTCATGGCACTCTGTTGGGGGATGCTGACAACCTTGGCTAAAATTGCAATAACAGTGGATAAGAGGAAAAAAATTTACTCACAGCTGTGAAATTTGGTCTAATGCTCAAGTATATCACATAGTGCCAGATCCAGTAGTACAGGCCCCAGGTTTGCATGACCGGGCAGAGCTAACATCCTAACTTAAGCTGAGGAAAATAGGGCAAGAATCAATAGAGTACCTTGGCTAATCACACTTCTCCAATCGCTTTATAAATAGTCCTTGTTCAGATTTGCAAGACCTTGAGATACTTGTCATGTTTTTTTTTATTGCAGAAATCAGTAGTATAAGCTATTTTAAGAAACTCTGTAATAGGTTTTATCAGCCAAAAAAGCCTCCTTCTGTACTCAAGAAGCAATCTCCCAGCCTCCCCCCCTGACTTCTTGTCTGTGCATTATCAGGCAAACACGTCTTCATTACAGAGAAGCCAGTGAAGACGGGCTCTGCTCTCTCCATTGTAAGCCTATGAAGGGGGAGGGGCTGAGGGAGATGAGGGAGCAGGAAGAGGTGACATGAAGGTCAGCTGTTTGTAGACTGTCTGGGCACCTAAAACGCTAAATTCAGGTGTCAGAAAGGTCAGTGCTTATCTATGAACTTACTGAGAGAAGATTGCAGGGTGTTGTGCTTTGCAGGACAGCCCCTCCCCTCTCCATAGCCACATAATGGCCACAGAAATCCTGCTTTATCTGATGTGAGGGGGAGGCTGGGGGATTGCTTTTTCAGTCCAGAAGGAAACTCTTTTAGTACATAAAACCTATTACAGAGTGTCTTAAAATCGCTTGTACTGTTGATATTTAATGTTTTCAGAAAAATGACCCTGAAATGACAGTTACACTTTAAGAATGATTAACAGGTGTGAATCCATTCACCTGTGGCAGCTATCCCTTTAGTAGTTTGGAAGCAAGTCTGGTTTGCAGGAGACAGAAGAAAATAAATCAGCTTAGCAGCCTCTTGGTCACTCAGGCTCATGGCCATAGGGCCAGGCCCTGGAAAGGACTACATCAGGAACTTCTGCTTTATTTAGGTGTGCTCAGGAACCTAACTAGACCTAAACTAAATACATGACTCCCCCCAGCAGCTTTATAATTGAGGTCTGGGACTTGTTTCTCATTGATAGAGAGTAGCCTGAGTTACCTGGGTAGAACTAGAGGAAACTTTTAGAAGGCCTTGTAATAGACCCAGGAGTAGGGAGGCAGCTGGAAAACTTCCTCACATGAATTTACAAGACAATTAGCCTCTAAGCACACCTATGCTTGCTGTAAATAATTTGTTTTATTTCTAGGGCCTTATGGCAAAATGCTCTAATGGCAAAATGCTTTAAATGCTCTCTACAGATAAATTCTCCAATGGTGTAATTGCAAACATGGGGTTACTTTTCAGGGGCAGTGCATATGTGACCTAATACTCAGGGGGGATTCTAGATTTTCTGCTGCTTGAGGCAAAACCTGAAATGTGACACCCCACCCCAACCCCCGTGCCCACATTTTACCATCACCACCTCACCTCCAAAATGATTGAGAATCAGTAGTATCTATGGAATGTTCGCAGAAAATCTGCAGTTTATCATAGTAAGTACATACACAATCCAGCTCCACCATAAATCACTGTGTTCAAGCGCCACCATCCCAAGAAAAAAAAGTTTGTGAAGTCTCCAATTCCACGAGCGTGTCCACCTATTATTTGCGAGTCATGAGATAAATAAAGTCAGTGGTGTGTAGCAGACAGTATAAATCTGCTGCCCCTGCCCCTCATGGCAGTAATAGCCCTCATAATATTCCAGCAAAATCTGCACTAAAAATGGTGCTCCTTCTCTTCTGGGCCCTGCTGTGTGCTCCAACAGCAGTTCATGGTCACATATGTAGTACCTTCATAGACAGCAGAAATTGCAGAGCAAATTTTGGTGTGCTTATACTCCTTGTAAAAATGAATAATTCTAAGTTAAATGTACATATTATTAGAAGAAATGTACATGTGAGTTTTTATGGCCCAATGCTAATGACTTTATTTTAAGACTTATGGGGTCCACACAATCATTTCATCCCTAGATGAATTATTTATGGGGTGTTTCCAAAAGGGGGTTACCTATGGGGGGTATACCACTGTATTAGTACTAGATATGAGTGAATTTACAGTACTAGCGAAGAAAAATGCTAATTCTGTAAAATGGCTCTTCTCTAATTGGTAACACAGGGAGCACTGCAAATGTGCATGGTGTCCAAAAGCAGTTCAAGCTAAATCAGTGCCAAATGCATCATACAAATGAACTTTGCTATGTGCTCAGACAGCAATTTATGAACATATGTGTGGACTCGAAAGAAACGGTATAACGGTATTTTGGAGTGCATATACTCCTGTGTACCTTGTGAAAATGGGCCCACGCCTCCTCCCACCTTGCTAGGCCCCTCTGGCCTAGAGCATCTGTGCCCCAGGTCTGTAACGCCTCTCCTTTCTTCCTCCCCACCCTCCTGATCATTAGGAAAATGGCCAGGCAGGTTTTTACCTATTCATCACTTGTCAAACCGTTAAAGAGGAACTCCGGATAAGAAAAACTTGCTTTCTATTAAAAGTACATTAGCTGGGTTCACACTACGTATATTTCAGTCAGTATTGTGGTCCTCATATTGCAACCAAAACCAGGAGTGGATTGAAAACACAGAAAGGCTCTGTTAACACAATGTTGAAATTGAGTGGATGGCCGCCATTTAATGGCAAATATTTGCTGTTATTTTAAAACAACGGCTGTTGTATTGAAATAATGGCAGTTATTTACTGTTATATGGCGGCCATCCACTCAATTTCAACATTGTGTGATCATAGCCTTTCTGTGTTTTCAATCCACTCCTGGTTTTGGTTGCAATATGAGGACCACAATACTGACTGAAATATACGTAGTGTGAACCCAGCCCATTTAAGTTATATAGATGTGTCTATACAATGTATTACTGTATCTGTACGGTTCTGCCACACTGGTAGCTGATAGAAATCCAGGAAGTGAAAAAATATGGCCTCTGTGTGGATCCACATTTTCTCCTGCTCCCACTGCTCTCCTACCTTAGGAGACAAGTATTCCATGTCTCTGTCTCACATTGTGTGTATTTGCTAGGCACAGGCTGATGATGCAGAGAGGGGGCAGGGCGTGATTCACCATCTCAGACTGGCCAGAAGCAGGTGTTTCAGCTTTGCTGATTGTGCAAAAGTCTATAGAGAAATTAGGGCTGTGTTCACACATGCTGGAGTGTCATTGCAGTACTGCAGCATATGCACAAAATTGATGCAGTAACACAAATAGATAATGCTAACCTGCAGAGAGGATAAGAGCCGACACTGCCAATCCCACCTGCACAAAAAACAAGGCATAAACAGTATATCCCATGTAAGATAATATCGGATAAAGTCCTTTTTGTGGGAATCAACTTCAAAGATAAAAGATGCTTGATCATAATATGTGCATGGAGATGAAAAGAAAAAAAAAATTAATTTAAAAAGTTCTTCGCTTTATTCCAATATCAGCATTATAGGTAGAGAATACAGCGTGTTGTGCGGGTGGGACCACAATGAAATGATAAAGTACTGCAAATAATTCAGTAACACAATGAAACTGCAATGTGTGAACACAGCCTAGATGGTCTGCAACAGCTTTGGGTGGGGAATAAGCAGGGTGGGGGACTGTGATGAAACAGCTGAGGGAAAGCATTGCATTCTGGAACCTATAGTACTGAGTACATCTGCTTAACCAGGAAATACAGAAACACAAAACAGAACAAAACCCCCCAAAACAAATGGATTTTTGGTAGTTTCAAAACTGGGATAGATAGGTAAGTAATGCTTTATGCTTCTGCAGAAGTTTAAATTTTTTTTTACCTCTAGCCGGAGTTCCCCTTTAATTAAGGTTATACTCTCATTAAATGAATAGTACTAGCGGGTTGGTGGGTACAGAGTCACTTTAATAATTAAATTCTCCTTTGACTGAGAATTAACTGGTAAAAAGCTGTTTATTAAATTACTAGGTGAGAAGTGTGGCTGAACCTGAACAAAAAAACAAACAAGATGGAACTAAAAGAAAGGCACACCTTATATGGAACTTATATATTCAAAGTGGTATATAGATGTGCCCAATTCTTGATGACAAAATCAAGATTTATTTTGGTGTGAAGAATCTAATAAGCACAGAGTCAGTTCTGGATCATCACTGCTTAGTTTGTGCCTGTAGTTAAGCACCCTTTTTTTTTTTAACTTGTGTTTAACACAATAGTGTCATTGAGGTAACATCACATTTCTTCCATTATGCATTAAATTTCATTATGAAGAGGTGAGCACATTACCTTATTTCTTTGATGTTTAATATAAAAGGTTCACATGAAGTACAACCTTCTTTTCTTGTTCCCCTTCTGCCTTTTCTTGTATGGAGGAGGTCACCGGAGGGAACAGCAGGAGAGACTTTGTCTCTTTTCCAGAAGTTTCCTTTAGAGAATATATAATACCATAATTCTGAGGATTCACAGATTAAACCCTTAGCATTGTGAATTACAGAAGAATGGTGTTACCATTTTTCTGAGATCACTGCAATACCTGTGTGCATCCCCAGTATAACCAATATTTTTTCCAGATGTTGATGAAAATTTACAGTGCTATGAAATATTTGGCACCATTTGACCAAAATTTGCATGAAGAAGTTTGAAGTGCAACACATTAGCACCATCTGAAAAAACTTAGGCAAACAGAATGTGTCATATCCCATTGTAACATGTATATCACTTACCACCCTTATAACATCTTCTAAAATCAGTTTCCAAATTGCAAGCAGATGATCACACCTAAAAAGTGAAAAATATTTCCGTGCAGTGATCTTAAGAAAGGTATCAGCTTAATGGTTCGTTGAACTTGACCTCCTTCAACAAAAATAGCAATGGGCTGTAATGAAATATGTGACATTCTCTATATTATTATCGTTTTAACATTTATGGACATTCTTATCACAAAGAAAACTGAACCAATCTGCAAGCATAAGCTCTCCAGATAGGAAAAGAACAAAAATATTTAGATATATTTTGGTGTCTTTAAAGTTTAAATATAAGCAGCCCTGAAAATCTGGTGGCGTGGTGCTAGATTCTCCCTCCAATAACAGTCATGTCGTGCCTGGAAACATGAGATTTAGTACCTGAGGGATTGGAGTCTCAAATACCTTACACTTTTTATACACTGCCAAGAATTTAAATTGGGAAAAGCTGGGGACTGACAAAAGTGTTATCCCCAGGATGCTTTTGGCCCTGATCTATCTGACTTTTTTACTTTTTCTTAAAGGGGACACAGGAGGAAATTCAAGAATAGATCTACTCACTACAAAATAACAATGCAGAGAATTTTACTTCTTCTGTACTTCTTCAGGGTAGTAAAAGATCTATATATAGGGTAGAGGGGACTCAGCTACAATAAAGATATTATTATGTGTAAGACAGCAATCATTGTGTGATACTTGGAGCGTGGTTCTGCTTTACAGATTGCAGGCCATCATCTATGGTAGGGTGATTGGCAAGATGAAGAGTGCAATATGGAATGATTAAGACAAGACAATATGATGTTGGTTATGTTTTATTAACAGCTTCTGCATGCATATGTATGTATGTATGGTTACTTTATTAGTTGTCTGAGTATACTTTTAATTTATGGGATTTACTTAATCAGATCCGTATATGGAATCTATCTAATTTTTAATGCGTATGAATAATATATATGTGTTTTCAAGCAGTATTAGAACTATTTTTGTTGTGATCCCCCTCAATGAGGTAATGTTTTCTGTGCCCCCTTAATACACTATGGCCAGTTAAAGGTTTTACTGAAGAATTTGTAGTGTTATACAAATGAGATACGGTTATATATAGACAAATATAGCTTTGCAGATGTTTACAGATAGTGATTAACAATCTTTCCACAGCTTAGGGATCCTTTTAAAAACAATAGTCTGTTGTACCTTCTCTGATATAGCAGACACCGTTGAGACAGTGGTAGATAAGAGCAAAGCAATTTTGACACTTTGCACAGCATAGAAGCTGGAGATATACTGTACTTCTGGGTTGTGTATGCAGACTTTGAAGACAATAGGTTTTTAACCTTGAGAAGAGGAGCTGAAGTGACTTCAGTGTGGGAGTGAATGTGAGATCCTTATCCAGACTACTATGGTTCTTGTATGCATGGGAATGAACATTCACCTAAGCTACCATATGGGCACTGAGTGACACACAATCTGGGATAACGGGCTAACCTAGTCGGTAGAACTAGCTGTTCCTAGTGCTATCCCTTAGGAATCCTAGCAGATTTGCAGTAGAGACTCAGCCTTTACACTGTGCTTAATTACTAACTTGTATAGTACCTCATTTACTTGTGCTTTGCATTCAGAGGTAGAAGAAGATGACATCCCAGTGTGGATAGGATTTCGTCCTAAGGTTTCACAGACCCTCTCTCGCAGTGCTCTAGCTGTACATAAATCAGGAAATAGAAGAAAAATAATAGTCCCACACATGGGCCATAGCCACCTGGCCAGGCCCAAGAAGAAAACTCTCAGCAGGCTCTGTAGTTTCACTTCACATACGGACTACACACCAACAACAACTAACTGACTCATTCACAACCCTACTATATAACTTAGGCCGTATGATTCGGACAAGGTGCAGACAGTGCGGCAGCAGACGCCACGGAGGAGAGGTGACAGGCTGTTTCACTCCCTTACGGCGCTTCTACGGACCATCCTCCGTAGAGGATGGTCCATAGAAGCGCCGTAAGGGCGTGAAATAGCCTGTCACCTCTCCTCCGTGGTGTCTGCTGCCGCACTGTCTGCACCTTGTCCGAAAAATATGGATTTTACCATGATATATGAATAAAGACGAAGATAATTTTAATCGGTGAGTGCAATTTCACCTTCCTTCTTCGTTTACATTACCCATGATGTGTCTGCATATTCATAAACTAGCACTACCGTTTTCTGCTGCTATTCATAGACTGTGAGCTCGAGGATTGTTGAGACTAGTAGTGCCACCAATTTCTTGTTGTTTATATATCATTTAGGCCTTCTGGCTAAAAAGGAACCAGTAGATGGTGGCAAGAAATACACATAATCACAAACAATTAACCCATACATTACTTTTCCTACAGCTGTACCTGGATAGTGTACTAAAGAACAGTGACACTATGTGGGGGGAGTTACATACTGCAGCTATCCATCCCAGTGCATACACATATGGATAGGATACCCAATTATATCTGCTTGAAAAGGAGCAGTGGACACCCGCTCGGGGAAACTGCGCAATGAGGCATAATGTACTGCAACATTGTAAGCCCCATTAATACACTGTGCCACAACCAAAGAAGTATAAGGCACTGAAACCTTCATTATGATATATTGAACTGTGCCACCTGAAAGCACTGCATTCCTCTTCTTTATGGGATTTAATAACCCCACAAAAATATAAGAAAATATCCATACATCTGTATACCTCTATATAATAGTCAAGCAGTTACCAAATAATACCACTATACAAGGAACAAATATTACCATATATATTACCACTCAACCATCATACTGCTACTGAAAAAAGCCCACTATACTAAGATCAATATCATATAAACACCACATAATACTGCCACACAATGACCACATATTATCCCAACATATTAGTTAAATATTTCCCCTAATATTACCACTAAGCAAGGGATACATTCACATGCTGAACATGTTGTTATTGCCTGCGTGACCAAAAAATACCACCAGTGCTGCTACTAAATAAAAGAGATGAGTGAATTTACAGTAAAAAACAGGACTGGAGTGGCACAGACTTCAAAGGCAGCTGACCGATAAGCTGACTGCCAAGCTAACAAAGCAGTTCACAATTATTACTGGAAATTTACTCATCTTCAATAAAAAAAAAAACAGTACAAAGACCAACATTACATCCACACACTAATAAGCCACTTCTGTGCTTCTATAGTGACCAAAGCATGAAGTGTCCCATTTAGGATCCACACAGTAATTCTGTGCTTCCTCCCTGTGTTCTCTGATACTTTAATGAGATCTTTTCTGTGCCTCCACACTATTATAATGCCCCTCAATTGCCCCCAAATTATTATAATCTCCTCCTGTACTCACTAATAGCTAAAATCCTACTCCTATAACCCTAAGTAGCAATAATCTCCCTTCATGTGCTTCTAAGTAACAATAAACTCCCCCTTATTTGCCCCCAAATAGCAATAATCCCACCTCCTATACCCCAAATGAGTAAAAAAAATCCCTCTCCCTGTACCCTAAGTAGCAATACCCCCATTTCTCTGCCCCAAGTAGTAATAGTCCCCTCTTGTGCCCCTCAAGTTTTAATGAACCCCCTCCTGTGCCGCCAAGTACCAATAAGCCTCCCTCCTGTGCCCCAAGTAGTAATAATTCCCCTCCAGTGTCCCCTAGTAGTAATCATTCTCCTTTTGTGCCCTACAAGCAGTGGCAATCTCCCTCCTGTGCCCCCATCTCCTTGATAAGTTTTCTTAGTGTAGTGAAGAAAAACAAACTAGCTACTTACCTCTCCCATACTGCTGTACCCCACCAGACATTGCATGGCGCAGGTTGCATGTGTAGTGTCCCACCATGGGTGTTTTTGTCTCTCCTGTGTACCTCTCAAAAAGCTTATCGCTTTAGTTTAAGTGGTGATGAAGGGTACTTTGAAGTATTTCTTATAAGTCTATGTATTCCTATGTATTGCGCAGCTAAGGAAGGTAATGGGTACTGTTTTCTGTGTACCATGTGTTTTTATTGACCTATGGGAGGTGTTTTCGACTCCTAACCAATCACTTTCTTTCTTTTGCACACACTCATCCCCACCACTCACAGGGTAGATTACTTAGCCCCAGTCGGAAGTTAGTTACTTGGTGGAGGAAGTGCAGTTCAATTCTTATCCAGATTCTCGTGGTAGAAGGACATACAGAAAAAACGTCCCTGCTGTAGCCAAGCCAGGGCCTGGCTTATGCCAGGACCCTTGTTCGGGACCAAGAGTGCATTCTAGTCTGAGACATCACAGTGTTCAGATGCAGCTAGAGACAACCAGTTCTTCCAGTACTTATACTATATCTCCTATGCAGTGCTAAGCACCTTAAGGGAAAGAGTCTAGGAACGTCCTAACGCACGCCAAGAACCAGTCTAAAAAGTGCAGGGCAGTATCCCGAGACACTAGCCTGGATAGGGCAAAGCCACTAAGGAAGGTCTACATATCCTATTTTGCTGTGCAGGTAACTGGAACACCACCGGAAACTTAGCTTCACCCAGATAACCACAGCTGGTGCTTGTATCACCCTATTAGGATGGGTCATTCAACACTGTAGGGCAGAAGGTGGTCAGACACAGTCTAAACACGGGTACAAGTAACTTCTCACTCTACAAAGTATTCTCTACAAGTTCCAGCAGAGTACATTGCTACATTGGGTTAGGACTCCCTCTACAAATTCTTCTCCTTTCCTCTACTCTCAACTCCAAGCACCACTACAACTACCTCTCTGCTACTCAACTTCTCCAGCATCTCCTAAAGCACAAACAAGTTCAAGCACTAATGCCTGTGTGAAGAGTTATCTATTCTGCTAAAGTGTATTGTACTACTGAGAGACTTTGCAGTAAAGTAGTTCTATTTTTTATAACACCGGGACTTTGTCATCGTTCCTTTGCACCAGCACCCATACACACTAACTGCACACCTTGGGGTATTTTCCCCTGAACTGTGGGTGTCGGTATCCATAGTCCGGGTGGGTCAGTTACCACTGAGGACTACCGTGACAAGAGCCCAAATGACCCATCACAACCCGGCAGGTCACCAACCATTGGGGAACATAGCCAGCCACATAAACAAAGCAGGTACCAACATCCCACCTGTATGCTGGACAAGCACTGGCATCACGACAATACCATCTTTGGCTGAGCTGACACAACTACGCCTATACCTGTACCTCACCACACATGCTGATCTGATCAAGTAAACAGTGCCAGGCAGACATCACTAGCTGCTTCAGATCACTTTAAGACCACAGGCCTAATGCAGCCTGTGGTCTAGAAGTGAAAAACACAGTGCAGTGAGCTGATCATTCACTGCTCTGTGCCTCCTGTCATCTGTGTTTGAGTCCTTAATTACTAAAGCCACAGACATGGATGACAGCAATGGCACCCGCTACAGTACTGGAGCAGTAAGTACAGTGTTATTAGACTGGAGTCCCTGTATCCACATCCTGTTGGGCAGCACAATATAAGCATAGTGTGACATGGAATACATGACAGGAGCAGAGACACCTGTCCATTGCTAAACTTTTTGTACTGTAGTGATCAGTCATACATATAATGTATGCACGCTTGCTCACTTAAATGGGAGAAGTGGCTCTTTGGAGCATTTCTGCTTGCACTTTTGCGGCAAGAGACTTCCAAAAAATGCATCAAAACCTGCATCAGAAAGGTTTGGTGAACACAAATAGGGAGCTTTGTCACCATTCCTGTGTTTCTGTGCAGGTGCTCCCAAGCAAGCTATCTACCTAGAGTCAGACCATTCACCAATGCTTTTGGCAGGACCTGAGGAGGATACAGAGTCATAGCAAGTGGTTTACTCATACCCTGTGCCCAGCTATAGGGCGGCTACTGAGTCTGGTTGGGGCGAGGAGCCAGTTCCAGCCGATCCACCAACATTGTACTGGGAAGCAACATAGGGCATGGTTTCTGAGGTAAAAGACGCCCCACTGGAGTGGCATAAATTAATTTACTCACCCGGAGGGTTATTTGTCTGTGACCATTGCAAGGAGCAGAAGCCATCCCTACAGATGCTGAATTCACCTCGCCAGTCCCTCCTACTTCCAAGGGAGTACATAAATAATCAGACACTATACCACTTTCTCTTATAGTGGTAGTCCCCAATTCGGCAGACACCATCTCACTATTGTTGCTGCTTAGTATAAAGAGAGGTTGGCGCTGCAAATAGGAAGAGATAGGTAGGCCAAAAAAACTTTACTTACTGCCCTTTTCAGGGCACAACAGAAGGAGGGTAAAGTTTCCTCAAGTGTATTCAAAAAATAAATTCTATGATGCATGAGCATAACCACCTTTTGGCTAACTTAAAAGGGTCAGAGGCTAGTGACATAGTTTTGTCCAGTGTATATAAAAAAGGGTTCTTGTTTAACCCCTTCGGTTTTGTGTTTTCATTTATTCCTCCTTGTGCTTAGCACTTGCATTTTTACACCTACAGACCCACATAAGCCCTTATTTTTTGCCTCACTAATTGTACTTTGCAATGACAGGCTGAACTTTTGCATAAAATATGCTACGAAACCAGAAAAAAATTATATGCGCTGTAAAGTTTTTACGCCGTGTGTCCTATGGAAAACTGACTATAACTGTTATATATGTTCCTCAAGTCAATACGATTACAATGATATGTAACATGTATAACTTTTCTTGTATCTGATGGCCTAAAAAAATTCAAACTATTGTTAACAAATATATGTTCCTTAAAATCGCTCTATTCCCATGCTTATAGCGCTTTTATCCTTTGGTCTATGGGGCTGTGTCAGGTGTCATTTTTGGCGCCATGATGTGTTCGGTCTATCGGTACCTTGATTGCACATATGTGACTTTTTGATCGCTTTTTATTAAAATTTTTCTGGATTTGATGCGACCAAAAATGCGCAATTTTGCACTTTGGGATATTTTTGCGCTAACACCGTTTACCTTGCGAGATCAGGAATGTGATTAATTAATAGTTGGGGCGATTACGTACGCGGCCATACCAAACATGTTTGTTTATTTATTTATTTGTATTTATATCTGGGAAAAGGGGGGTGATTCAGACTTTTATTAGGGGAGGGGGCTTTTTATTGACAACAACACTTTATTTTTTTTACACTTATACTAGAAGCCCCCCTGGGGGACTTCTAGTATATACACTTTGATCTCTCATTGAGATCTTTGCTGTATAGTTATACGGCAAAGATCAATGAGATCGGCACTCGTTTGCTTTCGGCTGCTGCAGCCGGAAACAAACGAGTGCCAAGCCGGGGTCAGCGCCATCTTGGAGCGGACCCCGGCCGGCATCAGTTACGGAGATCGCTCCTCCGGGACAACGTCCCGGGGGAGTGATCTCCGCCACTATACACCAGGGAAACGCTGGATCCGGTAATCGGATGCAGCTGTCATCTTTGACAGCTGCATCTGATTACCTTATTAGTGGGCACGGCGATCGGACCGTGCCCGCTAATAGCCGCGGCTACATGAGGCACCCAGGACCGTGGCGGTTCAGAGCAGGGTCGCCGCACGGCCCCGCTCTGAACGCCCGCACCCGCACAGATAGCCCACATCATCAGTCCATACTGCAATACACAATGTTCATGAGCTTCTGAGGCCTCTTATGTGAACACTGGTGGGAAGGAATAATGGGGATGTTATCTTCTTCCAATAGCTAGTACCCCTCTTCTTCTCTCACCTCTCTCATAACCCTTTTCCATGATCCATCTCCTATCATGCTATGCCTACCTCAAGAATTCTGGGTCTGGCCCATAACTGGCCAAAAGTCCTCCGGAGCAACAAATTTGGGTGTAGGAGTGTGACTACCCAAGAAATGACAGCGAGCAACAGAATGGCACAGCTACAATAATATGAGCAAGTGATATGACCAGCTCCTACAAAATTCAGACCATCTACTAAAGTTAACACCCCCCCCCCCCCCCACACACACACACACACCACACACACACACACACACACACACACACACACAAACACACACACACAGAAATAGTTCTGGCTGCTGGTAGTTGTAGGCATTTACTATAGGGGTTGATCTATCTAGGACTGATATGACTTCTGTAAAGGCTGATGACACTATGTAACACAATTTTTTGTTTCCGGGTTCTAACTGTTATATTTCAACTGCTCATGTATAAACATAATTTTTTTTTTTTTTTTATTCTAATTGAACTTTGTTTTGTGACAATGGCACACGCTAGTTTTGTATTTATTAAAATGTAGTACAACTTTTTTAACTTATCTATTTTATCATAGAAATTATCAACATTTAATGCAACAGTTGATCAATGTTGCATACAACAGCTCAAAAAATGCAACAAAGCTGTTCCAAGCTGCCTACTGCTTCTTGCAGTGCTTTTTTTTCTTGCAGTGCTCACAAATGAAATGAGGTTCCCATGATATGTTTTGATCCACAAAAGTCATGCCAAAGTATGTTTGTAGGCCTCAAACATCTTCACAGATTCTTTCAGTAATTTTTTTTTTTCTCATCTTTATAAATTGGCTGCAGACGTAAAAAAAAAAAACACAACACTTTAGCTATGAACACTAGTTCACTTATATTCTGTAGAACATTAAATGAATTGGTTTGTTCAATGTAACTGTATTTACACTGCTAGGAGTCCCAGAAAGTTTTAGACACTTCTGGGCAGTCCTAGTTCTAGAAGCTTCTAGACAATTCTGGCCAGTTCTAAAAGCTTCTTCATAGGTCTCACACAGGGGCGTAGCTAGGATTCATGGGGCCCCATAGCAAAAAACTGTATGGGGCCCCATGAATCCTGTACGCCCACCATTTATGGCCAACTCCCAAACACACACAATGACGCACATATACACACAGAGGCACCATTAACATATATACAGATACACCACTGACATACACACATTCACACTAGAATGTGATTACACTAGTGCAGATGTATACACCATGAGTAGACTGTATACAGGGAAATCATCTCAGTGTAATAAGAAATACTGAACTAGAAATAATATCTGCTGTATTTTCTTTTAATGGTGGGTTCTTTTATTAGAGCCCAGCATTAATAGAAGCTGCTGCAGAACATCTTTGGGAGCAAACCTGTCAATCACTTGAGACACAACTGACATACACAAACACACACATATACACCAGTGTTACAGACATTACTTACATATACACACACATACACCAGTGTTACAGACATTACTTACATATACACACATATATACACCACTGTCACAGATACTACTGACATATACACCCCTGTCACAGATACTACTGACATATACACCCCTGTCACAGACACTACTGACATATACACACACATATACACCCCTGTCACAGACACTACTGACATATACACCAGTCACAGACACTACTGACATACTGACATACACACACAAAAATACATAGCTACAGTAGATACACTCATTAAAGGGAACCTGTCACCCCCCGTGCTGGGGTGACAGGCTCCTGACCCCTGTTAGAGCCCCCTATACTCACCTAATCCCGCCGGGTCCCGCTTCTGGAGGTGGTCAGGTGATGAAGATCTCAGCCGCTGCAGCCCGGCACGCCCACTGAGAGATGAGTCCAACACCCATAGAGAATGACGGAGCGCTGGACTCTCCTGTCATTCTCTATGGGTGTTGGACTCATCTCTCAGCGCGCGCGCCGGGCTGCAGCGGCTGAGATCTCCGTCACCCGACCACCTCCAGAAGAGGGACCCGGCGGGATCAGGTGAGTATAGGGGGCTCTAACGGGGGGTCGGGAGCCTGTCACCCCGACACGGGGGTGACAGGTTCCTTTTAACATATACATATTTAGCCACAGATACATGCATACACACACTCACTGATACACTTACATACACAGACTCAGCACTTACAGCTCCCAGGCTTTCCCCTCCTCCTCCTGTAGTCGGCTGATCTTCACACAGAAGTATTGAGGACCTTTGGGTCATGTGACCAGGTCCTTCGTCCTCTCCTTCTGTGCGGTGCACGTCCTCTCCTGATGTGTAGCCCGCTCACCCTGAACTACAGTGAGCGGGCTGAAGAGTACAATGCCGGATCCCTCTTCCTCTCCGGGCCCCTAGGGGATGCGGTAGGCGGCTGTCTTTGGCATGAAGGCAGAGCAGGCTTTCTGGGGCCCCTTTCCTGCAAGGGCCCCATAGCAGTCGCCTTCCCTGCCTTCATGGTAGCTACGCCACTGGTCTCACAGTTGCAGAAGCTTTATGGAATGCTTTACCAAAAGACCTCAAACTTATCTCCAACTTTCACAGTTTCAAGCGTGCCCTGAAGACTTATCCCTTCAGGCGCTCTCATAACATTCCCTAATCTTGTCTTACTCTCTGCTATCCCTTCTACATCCATCCATAACCTCCTTGAAGACATGTACTTTCTACCTGAAACAATGGAGTTTGACTGGCTCGCTTAATCACCTATAGGCACTTTGAGATTATGTACAATGACTGAAACATTGACAAAATAAAGCACTTACTGCCTCTTGTGTCACCTCCAGTCCTCCTAGTCTGTAAGCTCTCGTGAGCAGGTCTCTAACTGTTTGTATCATTTTTATTCTATTTTATTTATTTCTTGTATAATGTATTATAAATATCACTTGTTTTGTACTTATATATTTTTTAAAAAGTGCTGCAGTGTCTGTTGGCGCTATACAAATAAATACATTATAACATACATTTCAAAACATCACTGTGCTGACCACAAAAGTAAAGTTTCTGAGGGATAATAACACTTTTCTATTCATTTTAGGCACAGAAAAACTAGGAAAACATATGTAAAGGGGTGGGGTCATGTAGAAAACTAGGCCTATAGTGATGCACTATGTTATATGAAACATTTTCCAAATTAACATGTATCAATTTGTATTGTTTGAGAGATATAGACTCACTAATCCCCCATGTGCTGCTTAATTTTTATAACCTGTTGACCTGCCAGGCATCCACCTTCTTGGGTAACTCCCAGTCACATGATCTGTCTCATTAGTACTTACTGTTGGTTTTCACTTCACATGTAGCCAGGGGGGTTGTGGGAAAGTATCTGCACTGTTGCTTGGCAACTGCAGGGTTGGAATAAGTCAGATGCATAGAGAAGGAAAAATGGCACAGTGACATAACTTTACTAAAAAAAAAGCATATTCGTTCTCCTTTACACACACACACACACACACACACACACACACACACACACACACACACACACAGTAGCGGATTATAATAGGTCCGTTTTGGGTGGTAGCCCGGGGCCCAGAGCTCCTGGGGGCCCATGGCCACCAAAAAAGACTTATACATTCAGTTGTGTTCTGTCTCCAGGCTTCACTTCTGCCATGATTTGCAAAAAAATTTTTTACCACAATTTTGCACAAATCAAGGCATCATGACATTATCTATCCTCTACTTTGAACACCACACTAGTGCTGACATAATTACAGTGGGGTGGAGGGGGCCCAGCTATGATAAAGTTAATCCGTCTCTGTATACACACCTGGGTTAATAAAAAATTGCAAGGCCTTATATATATATATATTTATTTATTTTTATTTTTTTTAACCCTACTTATATTAGTTCCTAATGTAATCATATTAGGTTTCATTCACACATCAGCTTCTTTTTTTCCCTGTAATATTATTTCAGTAATTTCTAAAGAAAAAGAAAAAAAATTACATGAACACAATCTTGTTATTAGCTCCAGAGTGAGCAATTCCTGGTGGTGCAGCACTTATTTTTGGCCAAGTGATAGCTACAACACATGTTGAACATCCTAGCAAGTGAAGCATTGTTTAATCTATTATGTATATAGCCTAAAAGAAATATACAATAAATAAAATCTTCATATGAAGCAGTATTACTTACTGTTTACAAATAGTTTTGGCCTATAAAGGACAAAAACATTTTTAGGAATATTTACAAGGTTACCATCACTGTATTTTTTCACTCTGTGTGGCCTTTTGTCCTTGATCCATATACTGAATTCCCAGAGAAGTAGTTTACTGTATATTCTGTCAAAAGGACTTGTGATAAAAGAGGGTATGTGTAAATTGAGCAAGCACAGGAGAAAAGACATTATGTATACTGTATATGATATTCTACTTGGTATTGATCAAACCCATTTGGTAGACTGAACATGAACCTAATCATCAGATCCTGCTTAAGCTTGCGCTTCCCCCGGTAATTGACTCTTGCATATTGATTAAGATGTTGATGTGTCCCAGAACTGATCGTCAGTAATGCAGCTGAAAATGGCCCTCTTCTCCCTGTAGTTCTTAGCACTCACTCCGCTGCTGTCACCATGCTCACTCTAATGGATAAAGCTGTCATTCCGCAGCTAGAATATCTTGCAGGCATGCAGACAAAATTAGCAGTTCAATAATTTATAGGACACGGAAAAAACTTTACCCAACAACTCTCATTGATTACTGTAAGTGTTTTGACTGCATCTGCCTAGTTTGCATACAGTGAACGCTTTCAAAGTATTATTTGCCTCAATCAACTTTTCGCTAGGTAATAAAGTATTCAGTGATTTGATACTTGCATCATATGAAATCGAAATTCTATTTTAAACAAATATAAAGCAACTAAGTTAACTAACACATAAGGACAGAAAGTTTACTGATTAAGAGCGCAGGGGCATCCTTAAAAATGCTTATGGCTTCTCAAGACTAGAAAATCATTATAAGCTGTTATCCAGGTGGTATTAAACACCAGAAACACCAGAGGTTTGAGGGTGCAAAGAGTACATAGTACCATATAGTGGACTTGCCCGAGCATAGCTATCTCTTGGTAGAGCGTGACAAATAACATTAAAACTGTTTACTCGTTGCAGGTCACACTCACCCCAGAATCAGTAATACTGGGCCTCTGAACTGAAGAAATCCACCTAAAAAAATTCCTTAATTTCACACCTCATTACGGTCGCAAAACTCCTGGTACCCTAACATTGGCTAAGCCAGACATCCCCAACTGTAAAACAATGGCTTGATAAAGTCAACCAACTGCAATACCGCCCGGATAAACTTCATTTCTATTGAATTGGGATCCGTGTGTGCCCGCATCCCAATAAACCATTGCACTCAATGGAAAGTGTGGCCAGATCAAATGAATAGCGGCAGAACCAAACTAACATGTCAGTTTATATTGCGACCATTTGCAATCTCAGCCAGAGCATATACTACGTGTATACACTCTGACTAGGATTCCATTGTCTGCAGCACAATGTTAATTTTCTATTAATCATGGCCATTGTTGCAAATAGGCAAATGGGATGACATACACGCAGTGGAATTGTCATCCTGCTGCGAGTATCCCATCCCATTGAAGCGGCATAAAATGACACTTTTTTCCAGGACAGTAGCGGACATTGGTGGACCAGCGGCATCAAATCAAGTTTTTTCCTAGGACAGCAATGGACATTGGTGAATCAGCAGTGTATACTTACCTTTTCTGTATGGACATCACTGGACGCCAGTGGATCAGTGGCATAAAATGGCACTTTTTCCCAGGACAACAGTAGACATTCTTAAGCGGCAGCCCCATCAGGGGCAATGTCTTAGTCCTAGAAGACTCTAGAACAGACACCAGGACATGGCCTAGGACTTGAGGGGCCTAGAAAAGACACTGAGAGGTGGCATTGGCAAAACACTGATTCTTAAGCGGCAGCACTGACATTCTTAAGCAATAGCCATCAGGGGCAATATCTTAGTCCCAGGTACATACTTTACTGGGTCCCCGCTCCAGCTTGCTTCGGGGGCTCCCTGCGCTCAGTATGTACCTGGGCCATGGGGGTCAAGGGTGCTGACTATGACATACTCTCAGCAGGATGACAATCTAGTGCTTGAAAAATCAGCTCAGCATTACTGTGCCTGGGGGCAGTGCACCCAGCCCAGGGAATCGATTAACAGGAAGCTAGGAATAAATTAAGAATCTGTAGCTTATTTTCTTTTGCACATTTTCCATGGTGCTCTATCCTAATACTGTAGGATGCTGTCATGAATTGGGTCACCAGCACTGCTGGAGCACGCGGCCTCGCAGAGAATCTGACAATGTCCCTAGCAGTGGGCCTGGTTGCTAGAGGCGCGGCGGCGCTTTCTTTTGATGTGGCCGCATCAAGTGTGCTTGACTTATGCACTAACTGACGGCTAGTTAGAAGTCTGTATCTGGCCTTGGGCTGGAATTCCCCTGTTCCTTGCTTGAAATAGAGCCTACTTTACTTGTGTATCTTGACTTAGCGTTCCTTCCTACTTTGTGTACTTGGTATTCTGACTTATGGCTTTTGGACTTTGACTATTCTCTTGGATCAAGTTTTGTACTGGGCCACCCTCTAGTTGCTGACTTGGACCTCTGACCCTGCTGTGTTGTGTTAAATTTGTCTTGTCTTTGTTCTGTGTTCACACTTAGAAAGGTTTAGGGACCATCGACCAGTCGTCCGCTGCCATTAGGGCTGTTGAGATAGTTAGGCAGAGATAGTGGGGTGGGTGCCAGCTTGAGGGCTGCATTGGTCTTTTGTCTTCCTGGTCCCATATCCTGACAGGCACCTTAGAAACTATGTAAGGGAACACTGACATTTGACAAAGAGTGTCCTGACTCTTTGTAAAGTGCATTACATTGCAGTGGCGTAGCTAGGATTCATACTGTATGGGGCCCCCTCCCCTACACACTATTCAATATATATATGTATATATATATATATATATATATATATATATATATATATAGAGAGAGAGAGAGAGAGAGAGAGGAGAAAGCCAATGTCTGCTTGTTCTGTCTATCCACTGTATTTAACTATAACAGCCTATTAGGAGCCTCATGGTTATATATTAGGTGCAGGAGCACCTGCAGTGTGTAAGTGACCCAGTGTTCTCTTACATGCTGCAACACAAAAAAGGGTTAATAAGCTAAAGACAATTAGATCTCTCCTTCACTACTCCTGCACTGATAACCTCTCACCTCTGTAACTCTGAGCTCCTGCAGAGATCAGGGGTTATCAGAGCAGTGAGGCAGAGAGCTAATTGTCTTTAGCTTATTAACCCTTTTTGTGTTGCAGCATGTAAGAGAATACTAGGTCACTTACACACTGCAGTACATAAGGGGCTAAGCAAAAGGACACGGGAGGCCCTATAGCAACTGCCTTCCCTGCCTCTATGGTAGCTATGCCACTGTTACATTGCTTACCTGGAGAAGAGATGATAACAGGATTTACTACAAGAAGATAATTTTTATCTAATAGTGGGGTCTGTTAAAGTCCATGGAAAAGCAGCTGTTAGAGCACACATTGTACAGTATATAAAAACAGCTTTAATTGCCTTGCTGGTTACTTTAAATATATAATTTATGGCTGTATTTTGTTTAATTTTTTCAGTGTGTGAACCAAGATGTAATGTAATAAAATTAATTAATTAAAAGTGGCAAAAGTGCATGTTTTGCTAACTCAACACAATTGTCAAAGGGGTCAATTGTCTATTAATTAACAAGATAATAGTACATTTTATGGAGTCTCATATTTTTAATTAAAGATATAAAGATCAACTCAATGAGTTCAAAGTTCTGATGAACTATATTGGTCTGACTTCAACAAACTACAGTACATTCAAGGCAGAATGCACCCTCTTCTTTTGAAATGGACGCTTGCTCTTTCAAATTA
This sequence comes from Dendropsophus ebraccatus, assembly GCF_027789765.1. NCBI lineage: Eukaryota > Metazoa > Chordata > Amphibia > Anura > Hylidae > Dendropsophus > Dendropsophus ebraccatus. Next base: position 79,367,493 of record NC_091456.1, on the reverse strand, counting down.
TGAAAAAAATCTACATTTAATACATATTATATTAACACTATATTTTATTTTCTAAATGTAAGTAGTGAGACGGAAATAAAAGTTTCCCCACTCCCAGCATGATATTGATACATCATGTCAGGTGGGTAAATGTTCAATTGCAGGGCTTCCGCATCCGTAGGGCCTGTAATTTACGGATGTGGGAATAAGCCCTAAATCTGAAGACTTAATTGAAGTTTTTATAGCTTTACTGGGTACATTGACAGGCCATCCCTAGATGTAAAATAGACATAATTTAATAGTGTTAACAACATCCCAGCACTGACTTAAAAAAAAAATGAACAAAGCTGGAAATGAATATTATTTGTTTTTCAAGTGAAGGTATAAGACTTTTTTTTTTTGCCACGAGGCCTAAAAATTAAACTTTTTAGACTGATTAATTTTCCAGCTATGTTCCCATGACAGGATTTTAGCATGAAATAATTGCCATCTATTGATAATGATGACCACAAATAATGATCATTAACATCATTTGCAGCCACCATTATTAATAAGCGGCAGTCATTTCACGCTAAAGTCCTGTCATGAAAACATAGGTGAAAGTTTATTTTATATTTTTTATCCTATAATTTTGTTTTCTTGCATAAAGCCTGCGTAGTGACATTTTCACCATAGGCATATAGGCATATACCGTAACTGTTCAGACAACCTTCTGTGACACAGGATTGTTTGCATGGATTTGGGATCATAGGTATTCTATATGTGTGGATATATTATTCTATGGATATGTCATCTCAATACAAATTGCACTAATGTTATTAAAAATGCCATGGTAGATAGGGAAGATGAGATATGGGTTTGTGTTTGATTTTTTTAATATACTAATTCAGAGCTACAGATAATCATATTACCAAGGAGCCATTGGCTCCTAAACTGAAATAATTTGGAGCCAAATTACATTTTTAGTCAATAAATTAAAAAAATTGTAAAACATGTTTAAAGGGACGAATCTAACCTGCTGATATCTCCCTATTGCGCAGGTGACGTCAAGGATGACAGTATGGCTTGTACCACTCTCCAACAGTAAATGAAATGCATTGGCAGACTCTCAACAGTAAAAAAAAAAAATACTTTGCTAACCCCATCCATCACCCTACCCAGTAAATGAAGTGCATTGCCAGATATCCCCACAGTTAAGGCCCTATGACATGACTAATAATCATTTAGTGTAAAAAGTCATGCTGAAAAACAACAATCAGCCAACATGCACAATGTCAGTTGATGATCAGCAGACGTTTTTTATTAGTTGTTCACTCGCAGTTTTTCTTTTTTCACTGTTCTTTCTCCATTTTACAATTAAATTCAAAGGACTTTTCATTTAAGCCACACCCAAAGTCCAATTAGTAACCTAAACTATAATAATGTACCAAAAACCGTCATTGCCGTCATTGGGGAGGCCAGGCTGCTAAATTACTCATAATGATGGACGTAATTTAAAACATTGTGTGAACATAGCCTATTAGTTAATCTGTTCATTTGAGTCCCAAAGTTAAAATGCTAAAAAATATCATCAATATTTTCAAATTCCCTTTAATCTTTCTATGCACCTCTTGGAGACTATGGACCGCCTAACTTTAAAATCTTTACAATGTGTAGGCTTTTTACCATTCCATTAGAAAAAAACATTTTTTTGAAATTCTTGATGTGCTGGAAATTATTTGTGCTTGACAAAGTCTAACAATGACTCCCCAGTTATAGAAATACAAGGGCATTGCTTTTCTACAAAATATTTTTTTAACTATGACTTGTTTTTCAGTAAACATACAAAAACTATTGTAATTATTCATAACTGAACACTATTCTAGCAAACTAACTTCCTTGTTGTCTGCCTTCCTTCTTCTCCTTGTCTTCATTGTCTCTGTCTTCCAGAGGGCATGTAAAGAACAGCTTTAGTCTAACTATAAGCAATAAAATGTTTTCCCAAATGAAATTTTATGGAAAAGAAATGGTACAGTTTTATTTAATATTACACCTAATGCAGTTACTGGGAGCAAATGACTTTCCATCCTCATTTTAAGATCCTAGTTTCCTCTTTATGATTCCTGCTTTCCTGTTGGGATGCCCATCATCTCTTGGTGTCTCCAGGGTATGTGTTATCATATCACACCTTTACATCAAGGCTTACCAGCCTATTAAAGTCTCTAAAGGTGTTAACAATATGTATTTAATCTATCTCATTGAAAATTAAACAGCAATTACGATTTGTGTTGTGTATTACTTCAAACACAGCCAAGCTTAATGAACCACGCACTCCTTAAAATATCTGTATCCTAAATGGTGACACTGACAATTAAGAATATTTTCCATGCTAAAGCAATTGAGTAACCAAGTAAGAAATATTTCACTACCAAAAAACTGTTTTTCTTGTGTCTAAAGCATCTATAACACAGATAAAATATCTCATGTTTTATAGATCCAGATGCTATTTAATGTAACGTCACTGTTCGATGTTCAAGTGCTCTCTATAATTTCAATTTACTTTAGGGCCCGTTGACACTGAGCAAAAGTGGTGGAATTTCAAGCTGAGCCCACGCTGCTCAGTGTGAACAGGCCTTAAGAGTGGTTGACACAGAAATAGAATTTTACATTAATTTCAACCTGATCTAGAACACCCAGATTGCTGCCAACGAACATGCACAAGACTCACAGTAGACCATAGAACCAATTAAGTGACCATATTTTACGTTGCCCCCTGCATCGCGGGGGGAGATCCGGCCACTAGTCACCAGGGAAGGGGCTGAAAAGGATAGTTAGATGCAGCTGTCATGTTTAACAGCTGCATCTAACTGTCCTAATTAGCGGGCATAGCTGATCAGCAGCCGGGATCGCGGTGGTTCAGATCGGGGCTGCGGAGAGGCCCCTCTCTGATCCTCCGCACCACCCGCAGGACATGCCGGTACGTCCTGCGGAGGGAAGGGGTTAATACTCTGTAAATTTTCCTTATGCTGTAATAAGATAAAAAGATTGAGACTGCAGGCAAATATGTGATCTCCTTAAAATGTCATTAACCTGTTTAACCATGCTGATACCCTTGTTGAGCTTGCCGCTATAGCAGATTCAGCTTATACCCTCTACTCTACAACTATCTGCACCCTTCTTACTTACCAACAAAGTCTTTGATAAGGCGCCTTATAGTGATTCAACCCAGGAAGCATTTTTCATCCAGAACAGAAAAGATCTGAATATATTGTATGTCCACAAAAACATTACAGCATTCTCCAAACCCAAACGCTAAGCATTTCACTCTTAGCACCTAGGGAGTCCTGGAAAACATTAATACAGCCATATACAGCTTATATTATCACTATAGAAAATATCAGACTATATTCACTACAGATGGGTTTTCCCTTTGATACTATGTTCCCACAATAGGAAAATAAAAATGACAACTGTCATTATAGCGCCAACAAAAAACAGCCGTCTATTGACGGCCACAAATACGGACATTATTTGTGGTTTTTATTACCAATAGTTGGGCATCTTTTGGCACTAAAATGATGGCTGTCCCAAAAGATAGAGTCACTTTCTCATTGTGAGAACATAGCCATAGGCTTTATTTCATATGCCAAACTAGGCTTCCTTTTCTCTATCACATTAACAGAGGGTAAAGAATTACTATGCCGTCTAGATCTCTGTTGTGTGGACATAGCCTCTAGCCATAAAATCCAGAATGCTTCCCTCATAAATAGACTCTTTGCCCAATCACACATACCCAAGGACGTCCTCCATTTTTTTGTTTTCTATTATACTCAGTAAGAAAATTACCTTCATTATCAACATCCCATGCACTATGGAAACATAGATTATTCTAACATCTCATTCGTTTTCCTTTAACCCCTTTACAGCTGGGTACGTTACCGTACATCCAATTTTGTGGTGAGTTCCTGCTCATGGACATACTGTTACGTTCTTGGATAAAACAGTGCAGAAGCTGATAGTCAGGCCTATAGATTATGCAGTGTGATCGCAGCATCTATAAGGAAAAACAGAGGGCAAAATCAGAGGACAGAGTCCCCATGGTAGCTATGACAACCGTAGGCCTTCCTGAGGCCTTCAGTGTCATAACTACGGAAGCTTATCAGGCTTTGCCCTAAGGCAGAGTCTGATCTGCTATGCCTATTTGATGCAGATCAGTACTGCAATGTATAATGCATTTCAACAGGCAACGAGGCAGTGAAGTGAAAAAGAAAATGTAAAAATAAATAAAGTGAAATATACACATAATTTTTATAGACCGAATGCAAATAATAAATAAAAAGATAAATTAAGTACACATATGTGGTATTACCACATGCTTGAGCACATTAGTAATAACATTATCATTTGATTAAACCCACACAGTGACTGCAGAAAATTCGACTGTAAGAAAAATTTTGCTATTTTTTCATGCAATGGGGCAATTTTTCAAAAGAAAATTGTATGGATAGCGGATAGAATTTACCACTAACCTAAATTACGATATATCATGAAAAAGCAACAATCTCAGAATCCCTAGGATAAGTTAAAGCATCACAGAACCAGAACTTAAAGGAGACCTGTCACCCCCCCGTGCTAGGGTGACAGGCTCCCGACCCCCCATTACAGCCCCCTATACTCACCTGATCCCGCCAGGTCCCGCTTCCTGATCCGGTCGGGTCACGGAGATATGAGCGCCCGAGCACCCGAAGCGCGCGCGCTCACAGGAGAGTCCGATGCCCATAGAGAATGATGGAGCATCGGACTCCCCATTCATTCTCTAAGAGCGTCGGACTCTCTTGTGAGCGCGCGCCAGGCTCCGGGCGCTCATATCTCCGTGACCCGACCGGATCAGGAAGCGGGACCCGGCGGGATCAGGTGAGTATAGGGGGCTGTAACGGGGGGTCGGGAGCCTGTCACCCCGGCACGGGGGGTGACAGGTCCTCTTTAAGACCAAAATTATCTTAGCCCTGGAAGAGTTAAAAATAGCGATGAGAGCAATTCGAACATGCTCATGTCCCAACGTTCGGGATTGGTGGCTAAAGATGGATGCTGGAAACATCCAACTCCTTCTGTGACCAGTATTCTAATGCCGACTCGAGCATGCTTGAGTTAAGCTTATCTCTATTTAAGAATTAGGAAGCTGGAGATCTTTCAATAAAGGAGTCATCCAGGCTTCTGAAAACTTTCTTCCATAAACATCAAAACTTTTGTCTTCAGTTTGGGTGTTCCATTGAAGTGAATGGAGCTAAACTGGAGACAAGAGTGTTTTTCAAAGCCTGCACAACCCTTTTGTGCAGAGTGCTGAGGCTCCATCATAGACTTATCATTTTGTTTGCTTCAACAGTGCTGTGATGCATTTCTCTCTACAAAAGTGTCTGAATTGCACATCCGGTTTCCTTCACTTCTTATAATGGGAGTACCCCTTAACACCCCAAATACTTCTTGTATTAAGAGGTTAAGGAAAAAGAAACTAGAACTGCATTTTAAAGGGACTCCTATTAAATGAAAACATTTGCAACCCTTCACATAAAAAGAGCCTGTGACTTATATGGCATGAGAATCATTACCCTGCTAATTCTTCTGTTGGCAGCAGTAGACTGACAATAATTGTAGCCGCAGCCACACCCACATCACAAGACTGATGGTTAACACATAACGCACAGCAGTGTGCCATAATTAATATGGAAGACGTTTGACTTTTTATGTTCTGGGATCAGTTCATTCATTCAAAATGCCTAGCTAGTGCCAAAAATAACTGCTGCTGCTTGCACATTGTAGTAGAGTACAAGCATATTGCCACAGTGACTAAAATTAACAATCCTGGGAAAACAGTCTGTTTACAATATACAGTGGCAGCTGCAGACAGAAAGGCACATGTTTATAATAAGAAACCAAATTTCTATTACGTTAAGCCGATCTACTATGTTACTGTAAGTATAATTAGGATTTCCCGCATCTGTTCTATAAAATGTTCCACTTCTTAATGGACCAGTTGGAAATGACCTGCCTGGAATTGTATAAGTAAGGGAGGTTTCACACAAAGCAATTTTTGAAAGAAAAACACCACTGCAGTTTTTGATGCAGTTTTATTTTTTTAACCAGAGCCAGACGTAGATTTTCTCTGAAATCCTTTGAATACCCCCAAACCTGTAATCTTGGCAAATAAGTATAAGCATCTTGCCCTCTCTTTTAGGACCTTTTCACATAGACCAACTAGAGGCTGCAAACAATGCAGATCTTTTAGAAGTTTTAAAACCCATTCAGTGGGCTGCATGATTGCTGGATCATATGTGTGGCCCATTCATTAAATCATTAGACGGATATTTCTACTTACATGGAAGATATGCGGCCAACTGGCCAATATTTTAAAGGATGTACAAAAACAACCACCTTGTGCTGTTTCTTATTCTTCATACTTCATTCTTCATCTTACTATTTGTTTCTCTACTCTTTTCTGCTGCTAGTGAACATGCTTTGGCAGAGGTGCAATGGCGTGGCAGTGTGGTACTGGGGCGCTTTGCCATGCTATGCCATGGGGTGGGGAAGCTAGGCTTTGTGACACTGTACTGTGGCAGGGGGTAGAGCTGGGGCCACTCTGACATGCTATGCCGCATGCGGAGGGGGGGGGGGGGAGAGGAGGCCCTGAGACGTTGTTCCCCCCTGGCTACCAGTGTCCCAGCATCATGTAGGAGGGCCACACTTTGCCATCGGGGGCCCGGGTCCCCCTGCCATCCAGGCCCTATAGCAGCTGCGTGGTCTGCCTCCATGGTAGCTACACCATTAAATAGCCATAAATATTATGTATAACACTGTCTAATAACCAAAAAACTTACTTTTCAGGGTTTTTTTTAGGCATAATGTTAAACATGAACGGCTATGAGTAAATTGATGGTACCCAAAGTAACCCTTTTACACAATAGAACTCAACAAATCAATAGACAACCCTGGCACATCGGTCTAGCTTTTCTTGTGTAAAGTCTACACTTAAACTGTATTTTGAAAGAATCAGATGTGTCAAAAATTATTGATCATAGCAGGTCTCACTGCTACAGATCACAGTGCAAATCACATCTACATGACACAATACAATACACATCAAATAATATACAGTACTATTATATTCATTCTTTACATATAGCAATCCTTTCCTAATAAAGTGCTTTATTATCACAAAAAATTTAAACAAAAAAGCATACATATAAAATATTGCCCATGAAAATGTTATATTTTACTAACATTCTAAAAAAAAGGTAAAAAAAAAATACTTACCGAATGATGTTTGTGGTATACTTTGGTTGATACATACCTCTTTATGTTTGTGGTATAATTTGGCTAATACATTCAGTAGTTTTTTGTTAAAAAAGAAACGCATTTGCGCAAAATGTTTCTTCATATTCAAAATTCTCATGTTCTAATAAAAATAGTCATGTCACATAAACTATATATATATATGTGTATATATATATATATATATATATATATATATATATATTTATTTATTACATTACAGCACTTAATCATGTATTATACAGTGTATGAGCCGTCAGCATTACACAACACACCCTCTAGGTGAAAAAATACAAGCGCTATGGTTTTTTAAACACAAGAAGGAAAAAACGAAAGCACAAAACTGAAAGGAAGGTGACTGAGATTGTAAACAAGGCCTGTGAAGCCAATTTGAATTTGAATTTACTCACCTCCTCTAACTGTATGTATTATTATCTGCAGATCATCTTGGATAGCTACAGTCTTAGGGTATGTTCCCACACAGTATTTTTGCTTAGTATTTTACAACCAAAACCAGGAATGGATTGAAAACACACTGTTGAAATTGAGTGGATGGACATCATTTAACAATATGTGAACATAGCCTTTCTGTGTTTGTATCCAGTCCTGGTTTTAGTTGCAAAATACTGAGCAAAAATACTGTGTGGGAACATAGCCATATGGTGGATTTTCAGGTTCCAGTTCCACCATTAATATCCTATTAATTGTGTCCAAATCTCAAAGACAGGTTTTTTATTAAACACAACCCAGAGACAGACAGACTTTTCCCTTATGTACAGAAAACAGAATCCTACCCATTTCTGAGTTGCAATAATTGTAAACGTAAAAACAAGGGCTCGATGTTGCTACAAGCCTAAGTGGAAATTTAAACTTCAAAGAACTGGACTGGGCCAATGGCCTCAGTTCTGATTTTGCAGCAAAACTTCTGGAAATTTTTAAAGCTCTGCACCCCACAGCTAGGAATTGCAGCATATAAAGTTTGTACACCGTGAGTTGGGAATTGCACTAATAGTGACTGCCTGAAAGGGAATTGTGAGCCAAGTAATTCTCCTCCAAAATCTAAGAAACCTAATTACTAAAAGTTAGAGAGAAACCGAGAAACCACATTTCTAAAACAGTCTGTTTGTAACCTTGCTTAAAGATTGTGTGCCTTCATCTTAAAGTAGAAATGCTCAACCATTTGTTCCAGGTCATCATTGTGCCAAGCCAAGAAGTGTGAGTACTGTGGTGACCACAATGATCAGACTTGAGAAACTACGCCCCCTTATCATCTGCCTGTATTCCAGTGGGCAAAAGGCATTACACAATACTGTTGGGTTGCTGCAGTTCAATTTAGCTAGTTAAGCCTTATTTAGTAAAAACTGTTGATTAAAAAAAAAAAAAAAAAAAAAAATATATATATATATATATATATATATATATATACACACACACACATATTGACCTCGCCATAATGGGTTCTCTTTAAAGGTAAAGAATTTTCTATTTCTGAAAATTTAGCAATAAAATTGTAAAAAAAAAAAAATGTCGGCAGTGTGTGCTCAAAGTTTAACAAACTGAATAGATAGAAATTTGCATTATTACTGGTTATGAGGGAGGAGAAGGTCACAGGCAGAACAATGCAGGCGTATGGAGGAGTATTTAACAGTAACTTAGCTGCTAAAAGTGTTATAGATCACAGACATAAAAATATCAGGTACTGCCATAATGCTGCAGACCAGAATTAAGAAAAAAAAATGAAGTCATGCTATTAAATGCATAAAAATCTAAGCAGTCTATTTTCATTTTATCAGCTATTAGTTCTTAAGGAAATAAATTGGATTTCAAATTGAAAAAAAAAAAAAAAAAAAAAAAAAAAAAAGTTCCCAAAACAGAAACACCCCTTTTAACATGTAAAATTATCAATAACGTATATTAACAATTTTTACAAGCGTCTATTGGTTTGTTATTACTTCATGTAGGAGAGATCCACTTAATCGGGAAAATAAAAGATTTTTGAGGAACATAACCTATTTCATGTAGATTCAAGGCAGTGTGCAAATAATGACAGCCACCTTGCTATATTAGTCAGGTTACACTGCTATTATAGGGAGGACATCAGACCTGCAGCAGCAAAATTAGTCATGTATGTAAATTATAATCACTTTAAGATAGTTGTATGTGCTCATTTAGGCATTTTAATAGCATGCAATGTTATCCTCTCAACAGGACTAATAAGCATTAGCTGTAATGAGGTCAGCTAGTCAGTTTGGCATTATCGTGGGATTTAATTGGGACACTGGTCTCTGCTGAAAAGAAAATTAATAACTTTTGTCAATGTTCTGCAGAGATGTTCTGTCTTATTAAACTATGAGGGTCAATTAGAAAGCATTATGTAATAAAGTCTCCGACAGCAGATCTCTAATTGAGTTATTCTATTGTCATTATTCTGGTGCTATTGCATTTAAAAATAGAAACCAACAAGTCCTGTCATGTTTAGAGCATATAGTATGTTTGAAAGTCACAGATAATAAGAAATTAGCCCGTTAGAAATGAATACATTTATGTTTGATTAATGGCAATGCCTGTGCATCTCCATATTATAATAGACAAACTTTTACCCTTTCTTTCAACAATATCACCACTGTTGGTGAATTTAGGTGACACCCTAAGTTTTGAAGCATTAAATATTTTTTATTATAATTTTTTTTATTTGAATTGGTGGATGCATTTTTCAAAGCCAGCATTTTGTACTTTGGTCGTAAGGGAAGGTATGTTTGAACAGATACACCAATTTTATAAGAAATCTCAGTTTTTTAAAAGAAAACTCTCAGCGGATTAGGGTGCCATAACCGACTGAGAGAGAGTAATAGATTATGCTACCTGTAATAAAGCCCTCTGGTGCTCCACTAACAGCTGTCTAACAATGTGTTTGGAATGTGAATTACATCTCACAGGTTCACTTTAAGACTATGTCCCCCCCCCCGCCCCGTATTTTAGCTCAGTTTGGTCAGTTTGGTGGATTGAAAACACAGAAAGGCTATGTTCACACACTGTTGAAATTTAGTGGATGCCCACGGTTTAATGGTAAATAATTTCCACTATTTTAAAACAAGGGTCGTTATTTGCCATTAAATGATGGCCATCCACTAAATTTCAGCAGTGTGTGATCATAGCCTTTCTATGTTTTCAATCCACTCCTGGTTTTGGTTGCAAATTACTGACCAAAACACTGAGCAAAAATACTACATAGGAACATAGCCTGAGGCTATGTCCACAAAACTTACTTTTTATGACAAGAATGGCCGTTCTTTCCATATTGAAATGTGTTGGATTGAAGTCAAAGCAAACAACAGCTGTTGTTCACACAATGTATAAACATGTCAATTATTTCCGGCTATTCTGCATTGATTTCAATGGCCGTTGCTTGACATTCAATACAACAGACGTTCAAAAGTTTGGGGTCACCCAAACAATTTTGTGTTTTCCATGAAAAGTCACACTTCTTCACCACCATACGTTGTGAAATGAATAGAAAATAGAGTCAAGACATTGACAAGGTTAGAAATTATGATTTGTATTTGAAATAACATTGTTTTTACATCAAACTTTGCTTTCGTCAAAGAATCCTCCTTTTGCAGCAATTACAGCATTGCACACCTTTGGCATTCTAGCTGTTAATCTGTTGAGGTAAGCTGGAGAACTTGCACCCCACGCTTCTAGAAGCAGCTCCCACAAGTTGGATTGATTGGATGGGCACTTCTGGCGTACCATACGGTCAAGCTGCTCCCACAACAGCTCAATGGGGTTCAGATCTGGTGAATGCGCTGGCCACTCCATTACCGATAGAATACCAGCTGCCTGCTTCTGCTGTAAATAGTTCTTGCACAATTTGGAGGTGTGTTTAGGGTCTTTGTCCTGTTGTGGGATAAAATTGGCTCCAATCAAGTGCTGTCCACTCGGTATGGCATGGCGTTGCAAAATTGAGTGATAGCCTTCCTTATTCAGAATACCTTTTACCCTGTACAAATCTCTCACCTTACCAGCACCAAAGCAACCCCAGACCATCACATTACCTCCACCATGCTTAACAGATGGCGTCAGGCATTCTTCCACCATCTTTTCATTTGTTCTGCGTCTCACAAACGTTCTTCTTTGTGATCCAAACACCTCAAACTTGGATTCATACGTCCACAACACTTTTTTCCTTTTCTTTTGCCCATCTTAATCTTTTTCTTTTATTGGCCAGTCCCAGATGTGGCTTTTTCTTTGCCACTCTGCCCTGAAGCCCAAAATCCCGCAGCCGCCTCTTCACTGTAGATGTTGACAATGGTGTTTTGCGGGTACTATTTAATGAAGATGCCAGTTGGGGACCTGTGAGGCGTCTGTTTCTCAAACTAGAGACTCTAATGTGCTTATCTTCTTGCTTAGTTGTGCAACGCGGCCTCCCACTTCTTTTTCTACTCTGGTTAGAGCCTGTTTGTGCTGTCCTCTGAAGGGAGTAGTACACACCGTTGTAGGAAATCTTCAATTTCTTAGCAATTTCTTGCATTGAATAGCCTTCATTTCTAAAAACAAGAATAGACTGTCGAGTTTCAGATGAAAGTTCTCTTTTTCTGGCAATTTTGAGCGTTTATTTGACCCCACAAATGTGATGCTCCAGAAACACAATCTGCTCAAAGGAAGGTCAGTTTTGTAGCTTCTGTAACGAGCTAGACTGTTTTCAGATGTGTAAACATGATTGCACAAGGGTTTTCTAATCATCAATTAGCCTTCTGAGCCAATGAGCAAACACATTTTACCATTAGAACACTAAAGTGATAGTTGCTGGAAATGGGCCTCTATACACCTATGTAGATATTGCACCAAAAAACAGACATTTACAGCTAGAATAGTCATTTACCACATTAGCAATGTATAGAGTGTATTTGTTTAATGTTAGGACTAGTTTAAAATTATCTTCATTGAAAACTACAGTGCTTTTCCTTCAAAAATAAGGACATTTCAATGTTACCCCAAACTTTTGAACGGTAGTGTAGCCCAACACAGTATTCTAGATTTTGCATCTCTAGAGCTGCAGTGGCATCAAAATTTTATCACAGTGCAGTGCATCACTATTAGGTTAAAAATGCATTATGCATTTCCACAACCTATTGGGGGCTATAATGGATTAGACGGGATATTCTTCCCGTCTATTCCATTATAGCAGAAAATGAAGTAACTATAGTATAGTAACTTAAAAAGTGTGTTAGATGCCCGTACAGTAGGCATGCTTCCCCTACTGTCCCATTGATGCATTCCAGAGGTGTTTGCGTCATTTTCTGAGGTGTCCTTGACGACTTGATGACCTCCAAGTGGTCGAATTTAGGTTTCCAAAAAACAAGCATGCATCTCCCATTGACTTCAATAGGATTCAATATTCAATCGAATTGTCGAGCATTACGGAGTGTTCAAATTGAATTTCGAGCCTTTGAGTATTTTACTACTCCCATATCTCTAATAACTAGTGTGACTTTGGCAATTCTTTTACAGAGACTTTCAAAGGATGGATAGATGACCCACAGTCTCAGCTTGCTTATAATACCAAGAGGACAGATGTTGGCACCTTAGCAGTTCTGTGTATTTAGGAATGGCACATGAAGGTTTCCTGAATGAGGTGTGCAAGTAAAGATTTTGTCAGTGACTTGAACACCAATAAATTATTCTTGTTCAGCGAGCGCACTATACCTGACAAGATGTATGTTCTTGTGTTAGAAAGTGAGCAAGTAAATTTTGGCATGCATACATCAGAGATTTTGACTTAAAGACTGCAAACAGATACTGCAAAATAGTTACATTTTAATTTTGTACCTTTCATTTTTCTCGTATGTACCAGGAATTGAGCATCATCATCTTGCTATATGTTGGAGAAGGAATTTTCCTAAATCCCTGAAGTAACAATAAGAAAGCTGCCAATTTTAGACCACCAACAGTTATGCTGACCAAGTTACAATGGAAATAAATCAGTAGGCATGTGTATGTGGATTGGAAAAGGGCCAAAACTGGGTTTTCTGGCCTTTTAATGTTCTGATGTCATTTCTGTTAAAGTTTCTATTTCTCGTCCAATAATGTTCATAAGTACCAAAGCTGCTGCAATAATAGAACATTCTGCCGGTGTATATAGTCCAGTTTATGCCTTGCCTCAGGGTCCTTTAACTGAAACATTGCCAGTTACCGGACTAACTTTCTATTTTTGTACTCCTATTTTGTATTCTTGTACAAAATCCTCTGCTATTTAATGTTATGCAATTTGTGGAAACTGAACTTCTTTTAAGGCTGTTTTCACACACATTTCTAACAGCTTTAGCAACCTTTTTGTGCATTTTTTTTCTCAAGTGCAACGTCCAGATGTTAAATGAAACTTCACACACACACACACACACACACACACACTTAGACACACACACACACAGAGCATTTGAGCGATTTTCTTTGTCGTTTATTAGTGGCATATTGGGGGTCAGTGGCATTTTTTAACAAGTTGTTTGGATATTTTTCTATAGCCTTCAAAAACAGTAGAAAGATAATATACAAATTGCAAACATCTAAAGGGAATATGTCAGCTCCCAGGCCCTACCTAATGGTCCTTTTACACGGAGCGATAATTCGCCCAATCGATCGTTTAACGATTTTGAAGTAACTATGTGTTTTTTATAACGATCAGCGTTTAGACAGAACGATAGATCGTTAGATCATTTTAAGATCGCTAAAGCCCATCTTATACATAGGGTAAATCGTTGAAAGACTGTTTACACGAAGCGATCTGCGAATTCTTTGCAAACGACCAACAACGATTTGAAAACTTGTTGAAAGATCAAAATGAACGATTTCTCGCTCGTCGTTTGATCGTTTGCCGTGTTTACATGAGCCAATTATCGCTCAAATGCAATCGTTATCGCGAAAATTCGAACGATAACCATTCCGTGTAAAAGCACCATAAGGTGCTGACAGTGTGCTGTAGTTGGCAGTCCCCTAGTATGCATGGTGCCTTTTGGTAGTTTGTGCAGGGAATTATGCACAATCCTCCTGTATTAAAGTGTCAAAGAGGAATTGTTTGCGCCGCACTCTGGCCGCCTCACCACTCCGTCCTCCTCCCTCTTTTTAATGAATAATCATGGCCTCCTGGTCGCTCAGCCGTCAGCTACTGTATTGTCCCTGATTGCAGATCAGGTTACTGTAGGCAGTTTATGTCAGAAAGAAACACTGTGATATACATGAATCTCTGAGCCCAAATGGGTTGGAGCTGAGGAGGAAGGAGTAGTGAGGCATGCCAGAGTGTGGCACAAACAACTCCTCTTTCACTCTTCGTCACAGTAGGAGACCTGAGATTGCGCATAATGCACTCAACGGACAAATTACAAAGAGGTACCATGCTCACTAGGGGACTGCCAGCTGCAGCCCACTGTCAGCACCTAAGGTAGGGCACTAGTGATTCCCTTTAAGAATGACAGGAAAAATTAAATAATAATAATAATAATAATAATAATAATAATAAATATATATATATATATATATATATATATATATATATATAAAATCATACTTTTTTAAAATGCAACGAAAACTGTAGGAACCGAAAAATTATTTTGTGCTAAACTTCATATAACAGAACAGCAATGGATATTGCATATATACATACCAGCCAAGCTACTGCTTTTAGAGCAGAGTGGTGGTTGTTAATCTAAATAACCAGTAGCGGATTATAACAGGTCCGTTTTGGGCGGTAGCCCGGGGCCCTGAGCTCCTGGGGGGCCCATGGCCACCCAAAAAGACATAAACTTTAGTGGTGTCTCGTCTCCTGACTACAGTTCTGCCATGATTTGCTAAAAAAAATTCTGCTTCTTTACTGCAATTTTGCACACATCATGGCATCATGAGATTTTCTATTCTGTACTATTAACACTACGCTAGTGCTGCCATAGTTACAGGGGGCTGGGGGGCATAAGCTTGGTGAACAGCCCGGGGCCTATGGTAAATTTAATCCGCCCCTGTAAACAATGAGTTGTTGCTGTCAACAAGAGGAGGTAAAAAGGCGAACGGATCAGGAGGAGGAGGAAAGTTTGTTAAATTAATATATATGAGAAAATATTCAACGTGTACTTATGTTGACTGAGATGGGAATACCCCTTTAAGTCACTTATGTAAAAAGAGAATCTGAGAACAGATTTATTTATGACTGATAAATGACGTAACATGCTTATAGCTGCAATACTGTAACTTATGGAGTGTATAATGACTTATGGCTTAGCACAGCATAGAAAACGCTGGCCTATACATAGCAATGTAAAGGCTAACACAGGAAAGGCAGATAATTTTCTCCTTGTGAAGTACTGTATAAGTGTATATACTAACACCTCATCCATTCTTTTTTTCTAAAACATATATGTTTCACTTACCACAAAATGTACATTTTAAGTTAAGACCCAAGCTTAGCACTCACAGACGTGTGATTGTGCATTGTAAAAATAATATGCCCATTTGAAACTCTCTGTAAAAGAGGGAAAACCTCTTAATCCTTTTGATGTCATTCAAAAGACCCTTTTAAAATAAATACCATGGCTTTCTACATCCTTGACACCTTTAAATCCGGCAATCTTTTTTTTCCACTAAACCTTATTAATTCCATAACTTACAAAGTCTGGAAAGTATCATAGGTCACATTTAGAACAATCAGCTTTCTACTTTCCATCATATGGTGTGAGTGAATATGAATACAACTGTCCCTAATGTCATAATTCTACAATGTTTTCTCTCTGTGGATTGTTAGTTAAGGATCCAAAACAATTACAATGGGAAAAACATATGAATCTAACATGTAGGCACAGCTAACACTTAAAGGGACACTTTCTTTCAATTTTTTTTCTGTCAATGCGATTATATATTAAATATATATATTTATTTGGACTGAAGTAGGATTGTGAAAGATGGATGTTTAGAGTCCAGTATAGTAGCCATGATTGTTACAGCATAAAATAATGACTTGATTGTTTTTCCCATAGTATTAAATGGATTTTTCAATGGAGAACATTTCTCAACTCTCTACTGTCAACAACTGTCACGCAGATGGTTACTCAAAGGGAATCACCTACATTTTTTTAATTTGTTGCTTTTTTCTGATTGTAATTTTTTTTATTTCATTTTGTACATTGTTACTGAGGCTGTCATCTTGCCTGAGCTATTTTTAACAGCATTTAGGGATGTGATTTACTGCATGCATCATGGACACACAAGACAATAGACAGGACCTGTCCTATTGAGATGAATGTGAAACATTACCGAGCATGCTCCATGACTAGTGTTGAGCAGATCTGTCAAATGTTTGGATTCTGCAATGTTATCTTAAATGCTCTGCGTTTGATTCCTTGGGGCTGCGGAAGTTGGATGCTGCCCTACAGAGTCCTGGAAAATATTAGGCTATGTTCACACACATTATTTTTGCTCCGTATTTTGGTCCCATATTGCAACCAAAAACAGGAGTGGATTGAAAACACAAATAGGCTATGTTCACACACTGTTTAAATTTAGTGGATAGCCGTAATTTAATGGCAAATAATTGGCATTATTTTAAAACATCGTCCGTTGTTATGAAATAATGGCCATTATTTGTCATAAAATGATGGCCAGCCACTAAAGTTTAACATTGTGTGAACAGAGCCTTACTGTGTTTTCAATCCACTCCTGGTTTTGGTTGCAATATGAAGACAAAAATACTGTGTGTGAACCCAGCCTTAGGGTCCTTTTCCACAGAGCGATAATTGGCCGAATCGACCCGATTCGGCCGATTATCGCTCTGTGGAATAGTGATTGGCTGAGCAGTCTGTTGAGCCAGACAGGCCGCACCAAAGCTGCTGCTGCACTCGGGAATGGAAGGAAGAAGGAGCACAGGAGAAGACCTGCAACATGCTTAGGTAAAGTATGGTGTTTATACACAAGGGCTGCAAGGACATTGGTGACAATGTACCTGCAGCCCTCGCTAAACGATTATCGGGCCGTGTAATAGGCCCAGTTTACATTATTGATGGGGACCCTATCAGCCCATGGAATAGGACCCTTAGGCTATGTTCTCACTACATAAGCTACGTAGTAATGATGGCCGTTGTTGCATACCTGCAACAACAGCCGTGATTGCTACGTTTGCTTATGTAGTGCTGCCTTCTATGGAATTCCGGACGGAGTGTATACACATAGTATACACTCCATCCGTGATCCCTGACATGTCAGTTTTCTGTGTCCGCTATTCATTGTGTGCAGCGGGTAATTCGAATGATCTTATTAGACACCGGCTGTTCCGTGACCTGGCCAGGTCACGAAAAGGCCGGTGTCTTACAGAGTGGGAACATGGCCTTAGGCTGTATCCATGTTTTCCTAGTAGCCCTAAGATAGCCTCCAACTTTTGCACCTGCGGGGAATCAAATGCTTAGGGCCCTTTTACATAGAAAGATTATCTGGCAGATTATCTGCCAAAGATTTGAAGCCAAAGCCAGAACTGGATTTGAAAAGAGGAGAAATCTCAGGCTTTCATGTATGACCTGATCTCTGTTTATAGTCTGTTCCTGGCTTTGGCTTCAAATCTTTGGCAGATAATCTGTCAGATAATCTTTTTGTGTAAAAGGGCCCTTAGTTTACGGGTTCAGATAACGTTGCCAAACCCAAACATTTTGACAGATTGGCTCAGCACTATCCGTGACCTTTATAGAAGTCATAACACTTTGAGCTGCTATCTATCTACTGCATTATATTCATTTACACAGATAAAAACACATCATTCCCAGGAATTGAAGGGTAAGTGCTGGGTTGCTGCATCTGTACACATACGAATAACTGAGAAGTTTTCTAGGGATCCCAGGTAAGATAGGATGTGATGAAATGATAATAACTTGTAACTACTGTAAGTCATTTGGTTAGTATTCACCTTAAGGTTGTGTTTTCACAACCAGATTTTAGCAAGAACAGGTGGCTGCCTATTAATAATGATGGCCACAAATAATGATCATGATCCCGTGGTGGGAACATAGCCATAATATTATACGTATACACTGAATTAAAGGCACTGCAGCAGTAATTCTTTAAGAAGGCTGGATCTGGGTGACTGTTCACTGTGGAGATGTACCTCTTATACAATGATATATGACCAGCAACCAGCAATAGTAGCACACAAAGTTAAGGGCAATCAACTAATCATTCTATATTTATTCCATATAAAAAGTTTAAAATCAGCAGGACATATTCATCTCGGATGAGAACGCCAGACACTCGTCAGTACAGGCGCTATAGTCTATAGTGTCTATAGCTTGTACTGGCGAGTGTCTGGTGTCCTCGCCCGAGATGATTATGTCCTTGAATAAGTCCATAACTTGCAAATACCCGGTGAGTGCCCTAAACTTTGTGTTTTATTATTGTTGGTTGCTGTAAGTGTCGCTAAATGCTGTTAAAAACAGCTCAGGCTACCCACTAGTTTCCTAATGCTTAAAGCATTTACATTTGTGCAAGCTCAGTGGCAGTGATATTTGTAATTTTGTTTGGGTGCCATACGTGGTGTGGAAATATTAACCGCTTAACGATGCATGACAAGTATACTCGTCATGTCACAGGGAAAGCAGAGAATGCTCACTCTCTGCAGCGCATGGTTTCCGTCTGCTATGAGCAGCAAGGGACCATGGGTATTAGCTGGCATGGTTGATCGCCGCTCCCGGCTAATTAGCCAATTAGATGCAGCTGTCAAAGCTTTCAGCTGCATTTAAGTAGCTTGTGTCCCCTAGTCCTGGTGTCTAGTGGGGGAGAAATGCCCCCCATGATGCAAATTCTGAGGGAGGATCCCTTCTTCTTACCAGGCCGGGCCTCCGCATCGTACTGAGGCTGATGCCAACTTGGAAATCTATAGATCTGGACTTCAGCAGCCTAGTGTAATACAGCACTGATCAGTAATACAGCACGGATCAGTGCTGTATAATGTACACTGTACTGATCTCTATGAGGGGACTTCAAATGACTCTATGTGTAAAATTAAAAAAAAAAGTTTTTTTACTACGCAAAATTCCCCTCCCCTAATAAAAGTTTAAATCAACCCCCCTTCCCATTTTATAAATAATAATAAAAAAAATTGGTATCACCATGTGTGTATTCACCCAAATTATTGAATGTTCATATTCCTGATCATGCACAGAAAAAAACGTAAGTGCAAACAAAATGCAAAGTTGCTGATTTTATTGGTCGCATCAAATGCAGAAAAATTATAATAAAAAGTGATCAAAAAGTTGCATATATGCAAGGCAGGTACCAAAAGAAAGTAAACATCATGGCACAAATATAAACGTTATAAGAGCTTTTTTATGTTTTAAAAGCTGTCAAATAAAATTAAAGTTATACAAGTTGCATATCATTGTATTCGTATCAACCTGAGGAACACATGTAACAAGTCACGTTTACCATAGGATAAATGGCATAAACCGCCACCCAATTAAAAAAAATGCATTTTAATTGAATTGCACAAATATTTTTTTGCCGGTTTCTCAGCATATTTCATGGAAAAATTAAGTCTGTCATTGCAATATACAATTAGTGGCGCAAAAAAAATTGTGGCTCATTTGGGTCTGTAGGTGAAAAAATACAGCCTTTTAAACACGAGAAGGAAAAAATGTAAGCCCAAAAATTGGCTCGGTTCTTAAGGGGTTAAAGGAGTTCACTATAGCCAAAGTGATGACCATTCTGGCAGGCCCATCATGCATGATAAGATTTATTTGAATAGCCATGCAATATAATAATTTATTTGAATGGCCAGTATAAAAATGCTGCTTATAAAAGTGGCACTACAGGGGGAATGCATAGACAAAACCATGCCACTGAAGTAATTCTCTGTCAGATTCACCACAAGCATTTTGTGTAAGAAAAAAAAAAGACTTCTTTAGAGGAAAGAACATAAACTCTGCTAATGTGATAAGCTGGGGTTAATACTCAGCAAACACAGTGTCATCTTCACATCTACACCAAGACTCTTGGAGAAACATTTGTGAGTAAAGCAAACATCCAATTTGGATGGAAAAAGACAACTGGTTTGCACAATGTTAAGGGAAAGAGACAAAACATCTGTAGGAAGAGATATTGTTCTTCTGACATCCACAAAAGAGTTGGCAGATGTCACAGCAAAAAGTTGGAAACAGCTAAGGATTGTTTCAGAGATAAAAATTGGGATAATCCAAGATGTCACAATGATAAAGATTTTCTTCCTAACATTACATCGAGCCATGCTGTTCTCTTTGTACTCATTCCATTAACAATGCTTCAAATGCAAACCATATAACAGCCAGCTGGGTAAGCTTTCAGAAGTTGGGTTGAAAGGAAGGCGGTGTAAGCAGACATTTTCGGAAAGATCCGGGACAAAAATCTGGGATTTTACTTTTTACATGTTGTGGATATACTGCAAGAATGTAATGCAAGACTGACCTATAAAATACAAGATATGTCCAGGAAGTATTTATTATTAATATAACAAGTATGATTTGCGTGACATCAATGTAACTTGACATCCAAGAAGAGTGGGGCACTAGATGCTATTGAATCAGCATGTGTATCGTGTTACATTCAAAATGATTAACAACAAATCTGCATCAAGTTGTGCTTCAATATTGCCTTGCAGAAACTCTTCGGATTATTCAAAAAGTTTTCAGGGATGACAATGAGTGCAATGCAAATAGAAGCAGAGCACAAACGTTTCAAAGACAACAATCTCCTGATTTGGTGTCCTGTGACCTCTGGCCTTTCCCAAAACTAAAAGATTTCTAACTATCAATGAGATTCAGAAAAATACAGTGAGATAGCTGATGGAAATTCTAACAAAGGATTTTACAAAGTGTTTTGAAGAGTAGAAAAGACTCTAGGAGAACTGTGTGGTTTCAAGGTGCCTACTTTGAAGAGGACTGAGGAATCAATGTTTCTTGTGTCTTCTTCAATAAATGTCCCTCATATTTCATTGTTTGGTACTTTCCGGGCAGACTTCATATAAAATGCTACAGCTTGTCCATTATATTTTACAGACTATAAAGGTCTAAGTATTTTACCAGCATAATGTTTGTATCACTGTCTAAATCACTGGGGCAAAACGGTTAAGGTTCTCTAAAATATGGCAATATGGAATAACTGGAACTGTAGAATTTGTTGTCTCTTTTCCTTAACCCCTTTACATCCACAATCTGTATTTATATGTTCCAACTGCACATGCCCTCTGCAGTAGGAACATATATATGTTCCTGAAGTGAAGGGGCTAAAGTGGGAGAGTGCGGTTACGGAGCTGCCTGTCATTAATCCCTTAAACGCTGCAATGCATATCTATGGTGACATTTAAGGATTTCGGTGACAGGATAAGCACCTGTCACTGACTAATCGGATACCAATTACTTTCCCTGACAAACAAAGATCTCCTTACCTCCATCTTGTCAGATCAGCCATTTTCTGATAGAGTCTCCCTTAATGTAGGCTCTATGAGAAGATCACCAATAGTACTGATAAATGTTATGCTATGTAACTGTAGAAAAAAGTGTAAAAAAAAAAAAAAAGGTTTTAAAGATATTAAAAAAAAAACTTATAAATAAACACCCAATTAAGGTTTTAAGTACTTCTTTTTTTTTTCATTATAAAAAACATGTAAAAAAAAAAAATAAACATATTATATATTGTAGCATGAGGAATTGTCTGATCTATTAAAATATAACAATATTGTTCCCACACGGTGAACAGCGTAAACGAAAAGAGGAAAAACAAAACACCAGGATTGTTGATTTTTTTAAAGATTTATATTCTGAAAAAAATATCAGAAAAACAAAAAGCAAACTAATTTTTTCTTTTACGCCACTATAATACCAATAAAAACTAGAGATCATGTTGCAAATAATTACACCCCAACCAGCCATGTATGTGGAAAAATAAAAGTGTTATGGCTCTTAGAAAACAAGGAGGAGAAAATTCATTCATTGTGCTTCGATGACTTTTGTTCATGAGGTGGCTAAAAAAGAATGGAAACAATAAATATGTTTTGTCAGGCTCCATTTTGGTTAAACTAAGAGTCCTTTACACTGGATGATTATGGGCAAGGAATGTAGTTAAAAATACTACTTTGGCCATTAATCGGCCTATGTAAAAAGGTCAGCAATCAGCCGAGGAGCGGAAAAACTTGCAGTCCTCGGCTGATCCCATCTTTTGTGCCACGCTAAAATATATTGCTATCGGCCACATATTGTATGTGTGGCCCCATGAAGAAACAGGGATGTTTGTGCGGCCTGGAAGCACGATTGATCGTGCATTGTGAAGACACTGTAAACGATCGGTGATCTTGCTTATTGGTACTCGTTTGTTTCCATAGATTGCCCCATATCGGGCCATCTAAAAGGAGCTTAAGGCATTAAAAATCATCAAATCATCAAACCAAACTATTAAATCTAGCCATAAAGTCTTTTACTAGAACATTTCAGTAATTTACATTGCGCTGCGGAGACTATACAAATAAATATTATTATTATTATTATTATTATTATTAGGGAACATATATTTTTGTAACATCTTGTCCATCTTTGAATTGACCATTCATACGATCATACATAAAAAGCATTTTTTGGTCAAATCCAGCCAAATAAATAGGCACCATACTGGGAACTGGACAGACTCCAGTACATTATTCGGAGTCCATACAACAATCCCCCTGACTTCATTTACTGTAACCTATCAATATATGTTTGGACTGTTGGACTAACCAGAGGAGACCAGATAACACAGGAGAATGCATGGAGACCATGTAAACTTTATGCATATGTACTGTATAGATGGTTCCAGCAGTCCATTCTCATCTATCTCTCCTAAGTCTTAATCATGTATTCTCAGGAATTGGATTTGTTTTTTAAGTCAACTCTCTTGAAAATAATACCCATCCACATATATAATTTAAAGCAGTTCAAAATAGATTGGAAGGTTTGATCATCTGCACTTAATCAAGAAATGATATAACACAGAGATCATGAAATGCAGAATTAAAAAGGAAGACGGAAATATTAAGACTATGAGTTGGATACACAGTTGACATACAAACAAGATTTACAGACTACATTTTTATCTACAGATGTCAAATCAGCGAAGAGCCATTGAAAACAGGCACATCTGTGAGAAATAAGCATAGTGTTTAAGATTTCTATACTTCAGTTTCCAAGTATGGATCCAGACTGTACAGCCATCATTCAGTAATACCAGTCCTCATGTGCTGAGTGGGCTGCACATAAGACATTGAGTGAAATCCTGCAGAAAAACACCTACTCAACATGTTAGTAATGTATACTCTTTACTTAAATATACGGTTTCTTCTTTGAGAAATTGTGAAAAAATAGGTTAATTTATTCTTGCCATGATTGGCACTCACTGCACATGTTTCTTAGGTGCAACAGTAAAAGGGTTAATCAGCTAGAGGACAAATAATGAATGGTTAAAATAAAGAAATAGCTTTAATTAAGACTAGATCTCTATGATCATGATTAAGCGCTAGTTCACACTGAACAAAAACTTAAGAATGCTGCCTCGGAATCCCACCTGCCTCAGTGTCAAATAGTGTCTCTATGGGAGGGCTCGTGCTTCTCTGCTCTCTGCTCAAAGAATTGATATTTCAATTCTGTGAGCAGGGAGCGGAGGAAGCAGAGGTGCGCAAGCCCTTCCATAGAGACACTGTTTGACACTAAGGCAGGTGGGATTCCATGGGGAACAGCTCCGCTGCAGGATTCTGACGGTTTTGCTCAGTGTGAACTGACCCTAATACTCTGGCGCTCCAGTTGGTCACTTGCATGTACGATGGTGTCCAGCGCTCGCTCTTCGGTTGTCTACAAGATTAAGCAGAAGTTTACTACCACTATTTCATAAGGTTTAATATTAAGTTAACAAGAAGTTAAGCTTCTGGCTCTTTTGGTGGGTGTCTATGGCTAACATGCTCTGCTAGAGGGTCCTCCTGGAAATCCAGGACACCTGTGTTGAATTTCTGGGTGAGCTCACCATTCAACTGTGTGGTCATCTTTAAGATGCACGCACTATGGAAAGAGAGAAACTGACAGGCTTCTGGGGATCTCCTGCACAGATGAGGGTAGAGGAACTGCAGGAGAGTGATCTGACAAGAGAGGTTTTATTTACATAATGGAGCCTTATACAGTACTAAGGCTGCACAAAGGGGCTTAATACTATATAGGAGTGGAACAAAGGGAGCTAATACTATATGGGGGCTGCACCTAGGGGTCTTTTGCTATATAGGACAAAAGATAAGGTGGTACACATCACTTGCAGATGCAATTATCTGTGTTAAAATCTGGTCAGATGTACAATGATGAGTGTCGCATCTTTTGTCCTCTTTTAGATTCACTTCTGATATTTGGGAATTGTGTAAGCTGGGAACCTCTGTATCTTGCACAGTCCATGGACTGTAATAGGAGCTGTATAATCACCATAAAAAACTACAATTGGAAAGCTTGTGTTGAACAGTCCATGCAACTTCATCACATAAGAAGTTCTGCTGGTTGAGATGGTGACCCCTATTGGGAGCACAAAAACACATGTAATTTTCTGGTTATCACCATGAGATCATTTTACCCAATTGAGGGAAACAATTCGAGAAATTTTCAGAAAGGAACAACTAAATAGGGTAGTACTTGCTTAAATATAAGGGTATGTGAACATTAAGTAATTTTGATGGAAATTCCGCCTCTGAATTCTCAGCTCGCGGATTGCAGTGGGCGCGGGCGGCTCTGCCCGTGTCATAGACTTCATTTTATGCAAGGGCGGATTCTTTGGACGGCTGAAAGAATCTGCCTGTGCATAGAATGGAGTCTATAACACGGGCGGAGAATCCCACGACAGAGTTTCCGTCAAAATTACTCAGTGTGCACATACCCTGAATATGGGCTCACTGGCTATATAATGAACAAAATAAAAATTAAAAAAACTGGAGTGCTTCTTTAAACCTTATTATGCTTGGGCCTCTCAATGGCCTTGGGGATCTTATTCACTACAAGAATCCCACTAAGGTCTGCCCATGCTTAGAAGCTTATCTATTACAATTTACATGCCTCCACATAACTTTAAGGGGCTATGGCTGTAGCAAGTGTATGAAAACGACTCTGTACCCACAATCTGACCCCCCCAAACCACTTGTACCTTCGGATAGATGCAGTTATTGTCCTAAAACACAACTTTTAAACTTGCAGCCCCGTGCCCAACGGCCGGGGCTTAGAATGTCTATGCATTAGGCTAGCACAACCTCTCTGTCCCTCCTCCCTGCCCTTCTCATTATTAGGAATGCTCCAGGCAGATTGTCTCCTATTCATCAGCTGTGAGCTGTGTGAATACTCAACATGGGCTGGATCGTTAAGGCATCTGTGCAATGTTCAGACAGGAGAAAATGTTCCAGTGGCATTCCTAATGATCATAAGGGTGGGGAGGAGGGACGGAGGGTTGGCGCAAATTTAGGGCACAGATATTCTAAGCACCAGCTTTTGGGCACGGGGCTGCAAGTTTAAATGTTGTTTTTTAGGGCAATAACCCCATCACCTGCCAAACTTACCCCAGGACAGATCTTAGATTAAAAGCAGCTATCCGAAGGTACAGGTGGTTTGGGGGGGTCAGATTGTAGGTACAGAGTCACTTTAAGCCCTGTACTCAGTTAACACATACAGCAGGTCCTTCTGGCAGCTGGTTGGTTACCTACTACCTGTCAACGTAAATCTGTCAGCTACAATTCACATTCCAAACTGTGGACACTGTTAGATAGCTGTTAGGTCATCTATGTTTCCACAACATAGAATTTTTTTTTTTTATTATTATTATTTTTTTTTTGTGTAGAGAAAGGTGTCAGCGAGGCTTTCCCAAGCCCTTGATCTTCTGACGGCTGTAACACCCTCTTCCCTCTTATCCCTGTCTCTGCTTGGAGCTCTGCTTGCAGTTAACTATTAATCAAGCACGTTCAGATATAGGAGGGTTAGTTATGAGGTATTCCAGTTTGCAGCAGATTAGGAGCTCAGGAAAACCTCTCAGACCCTTTTTACTAGATAATTAAAGCAATTTTCTATGTTTTGGAAGCACAGACAGATATATGAAAGTGACTGTGTGTCCTAACAGCTATGTAACAGTGTCAGCAGTTTGAAACATGAATTGCATCTGACAGATTTCCTTTAAAAGACTTTTCACTTAGCTAAACATTAGCTTGCAAACATTGAACTTATAGGGAATTTCTTAAAAACGCTAATCGTTCTTCATGACAGTTTCTGGTTCTAGACAGCAGCCCCTATTGCAATTCTAACCAGAAGGCTCTGCAACAATTTTCAACTTAAATCTCTGTAACAGTTTTTAGTAGCAGGTTCTTTAACAGTTCTAACCTTTAAACTCTAATAATATAGAAAATAATATCCATAATCATAAGGCTAATCTGCATAAAATTGTGTGTTTAAGCATATTACTGTAGCATTTTTTTTTCTTTCAGTAGAATAATCACACATTTGCAGCAGTATCGGCACATTCAGTATGGAAAAAAAGAAAAAGAAAAAAAAATACTTACTTGGTAATTTGTTCCATATTTTTTGTCACTTTTCTCAGTGGAATCAGACAGTATGTCATCCTTTTATGCCATTTTTTACCATTCTCTGCAGGGTGAGCCCTTTGCATGGGAGGAGCAACAGGATTGGCTATAAGAGTGTTGAACCGGTTTCAGAGGACGTACTTCTTGCAAGAATAGTAACTAGTAACATTGTGTTGTGCCCTGATCCTACAGTTCACAGAACACATATATGGGCCCCCAGTGCTTCAGGGTGGACCAGTGCTCCTGAAAAGACCAGTGTCATGCGCAGGAACTGGGAGAGGGTTAAAAAAAAGAACCCTGCGCAGGCGCTGATCCATTAAGGTATAGTGCCCAAAGCAATGTACCTGATGGTATATTCGCTTTAAATAAAAACAGAAGTGGTACACACTCCTAGCTGTCCAAGAATGCAGCTGGGACAAACAAAGACTATATTTACCCAGTCCTTCCCATAATAGGGATGATAGTGCACCCCTAAAATTATTGCAATTTTTCACCAGTGTTTTGAAACATTTAGTAATAATGTATGTGCTATGTTTGATTCATTTGTTAATGAGCTTTTGCACATTAACAATGGCTAGTAGACTCTATGTTACAATTAGACTAGGGCTCATAGTGTGATTTCACACTGTTAAGAGTTCATGCATTGTGTATGATACATCAGCTAATGAGAATATTCACATTGACTTGTTTTTGTGTTACTGTACATATAGGCTCATAGCTGGGAGACTGGAGCTGGGAGCTTTATTTCACATTGTTTGACTTGTTAAAGACAATATATAACCAATGAATGTCTTCTCCCTGTATTGTTGCCTATATGCATCAAGTGTAACTAACAGTCTATGGGGGGAATGTATCATCTGCACAATTTTTTTGATGAGCTGGGCAAAAATTATCATTAGATTAAGTGCCTTGATATTTCTTGCACAATTTTTGCCTAAAACAGCTTGGTGTAAATATTATGCTGGGGTAGTAGTGTGTTATGCTGCTGTGTCATTTTTTGCACCAAAAAAAAGTAATGGATTATTCAGCTCACCACACCCGCAGCAGTTCACCCGCCTGGTGCACGGCAGTACAAGCTCCACCAACAAACCATAGGATAAAAGCCGGCAATCCTGGGATACGTCCAAAAATCTGTCTTTTTTAAATCTTTACATGCAAAATAACAAACTCAGCGATAGAAGCTGAGGCATTTCAGTCTCTTGACCTTACTCATATACCAAGGTACAATCTATATTGAGAGTGAAGGAGATAGTAAGTCAGGGGAACATATGGTCACAATCCAGTGAGATGGCAGCAGGGTTATTGTAGGTTGTAGCCTAGTTTGATGAGATTTTTCTGATGATGGGTGAGAGCAGGATGTGTTGGGGTACATTACATGTAATGAGTTGCAATGTGGAGAGTAGCTTGCTCAGCTTTTCTTCAGTAAAGGTGGAGAGGTGAGTTATTGGGGAACAGTGCTAAACAGCCATGAAGATGAGTTGAGGAGACGATGTACGATGAAGCTGTCTCCGATGTTGTCAATCTTGTGTTTGACGTATGTGGCAAGGTCCTCAGCAAAGACAAAAGATGTTGGGGTGGCAGCAGAGGACAAAGAAAGGAGTAAGGTCACTAAGGTGTTGAAAAAAGTGCTCAGGGTTGTAAGACAGACAAGATGTAAGTGAAGAAATCTTGTTTGCCAAGTTAAGTCCCAACTTGAAAGTAAGGAGTGTTTGCTTGTGAGTCTAGATAGAAGTCTTTTTTGGAGTGTGTTTTCTACCAGTTCTGCTTTGCAGTTCTGGACACTTGCCTCAGCTGCTTGGTTAGATTCATGAGCCAGGACTGCCTGGTAATTTGTATAGTTCTGTTGTTGTTTGAGAGGGGTGAGTCAAGAGCTGAGGTGACTGTAGATTTATAAAAGGTAGCAACTATTTCTGGGTTGTGCAGAAAAGATATGGTGGATAGCGGCAAGAGAGAGCCTGATAGTGTTTGTATGTGGAGGTGTTTAAAGGGATTATCCAGCGCTACAAAAACATCACCACTTTCTTCCACTCTTGTCTTCAGTTCAGGTGTGGTTTGCAATTAAGCTCAGTTCACTTTCACTGGAACTGAGTTACAAAAACCCACCAAACAAAAAAAGAGTGGTGCTATCTGTGGATGAAAGTGACCATGTTTTTGTAGCGCTGAATAACCTCTTTAAGGTTTCAACGAGGGAGGGCAAGGATTTGGAGGGCAACGAGGGAGGTAAAGGATCTAAAAGGTAGAAATTCAATGATAATACTGAACATCAGGGTCTAAAAATAGATGTGGCTTTCTGGAATCCCTGCCTACTCATACTTGCAGTTTCTTAAACCTATAAGATTATAATAATTTTAAGAATGTGAGATTACATTCTTAAATTGCGTTTTTTTGTTTTTATTTAGGTCTGTTCCTGCTTCCCATATGTTAACAGATCTGTTGAGTCATGGCAGTCAAATCCTTATGCTTCAGGTGACATAATGGCTGGTGTCACTGTTTTTACATCAATTTTCAAGGTAAAGTCAGAAGTGGGTGCAAAAAAATGTAAAGTACAAAGACTTATACTTCCCTCTTTTGTATTACAAAATTTTGGCTCAAAAACCTGCATCAAAAACTGCCAAAAAACTGCATGTGTGAGTCTAGCCTTATAAAGTCTGCTGTAAGTGTGCATGGAGGTGCGTGATAACCAAGGCCAAAGCGACTCAGTCACCGTGACTCATGCACATGTCTTTTGATTACATGTCAGGGATATTCGTGCTTCTTTTTTGTAAAATTATTTTTCAATTTGCTTTTATTAGAAACACTTAGAATATATTTTTGGCTTCACGATTTATCACTTTTTGCTTTTGAATTTATGCCTAAAGGATTGCTGGCAAAACTTTGAAAACTAATCAGTCAGCAGCTTGGAGCATTCTTCCCCTCAGCTGCGTTTATGATGCAGCTCACTGCTGATTGGAATTTTTCTCCTTCTTTTGTATTTCCATTCTCTTGGTCCTTGCACTGCCATGCAGCCAGGGCTTTCTGGACAGCAGGACATCTAAGATCCAATAAATCTGAAACCTGTCTAGGTGCTGCTTCATTTATCAAGAGGCCTAATTTACCAAGGCCCTTCAGACTAATTGCAGATTTGCAGGAAAATGCTGAGAGTGTAGAACAGTGCATTGTGAATGTCCCTTGCCATATTTTTTGCTAATGTGTTTCATCTGGAGTGCATAAAGAGACAGGGAAGCTGGTTTTAGACACAGCACTTTGGGGCTAATCCAGTTAAATGATTAGTCCTAAAAATCTGAAATGATGTCATTTTCCCTGCAGTCTTCTGCCAGCTGCCTCATGTGCTTCGCTAGGAAGAGTATTCTGTTCCACAGTGTCTTCCACAGAATTGTATACAAATGGTTGATGACTTGTTTAGTCTTGTGACATAGTATTAAGCGGCTTTTATATGTAATAATGTAGCCTTTACCAAATCAAATAGCAGTGCACAGCTGCACCACATTTCTACTCTGCAGAAAAAGGATGTGTACACGAAAGAAAGTGCTGCATGGATGACTACAGTATGTGTGTATACTATCTACTACAGTGTTTCCTGGAGCTTTTATCTTTACAGTCATACAGTCATATAAGCATACGACATACAGTAACACTGTGATCATTCTGTTTTGCTATTGTTGAATTATTTGATGTTTAGCAATTGCTTGATCATTTCAATGTAATCTAAATACATTCTTAAAGAGTTCTCCCAGTCTACAGGATATGCCTATTTCTCAAATAGATGTCTGCGAATCCGTTAGACGTGGATAGGTAATGTATATCGTTAGTCGCCGCCCGTACACCGCTATTAAACGTAGCAGTGCGCGGTCGCGCCTGACAAAAAAAGGCTCTAACCTATATCAACAATCAGCCGATGATCGTTGTCATTGGCTGATCGTTGCATTTATTACACAGAGCGATAATCGGCCGAATCGGGCCAATTCGGCCAATTATCGTTCCGTGTAATAGTACCCTTAGGCTCCTTAGGTTGTGATGGTGGGTGAAAGAGGGGGTGGGGGGTATTCAACTGCATAGCACATATAGGGTTTACAAATTGAAATCTTAAGGTCAGGTTCCTGAGGTACATAGGTCACCTTTCTAAAGCCAGGTGCTCTGCTGTGTACCACATTGAGGGCTAATATTTCAGTAACAGTGTCAATACCGTAACCACTGCATTTCAGATGTACTGTAAATGCCCAATGAACTTAGAGCACCTCTAAGGTCTTCACACAAACCTGGTATCCCAGCAATTAATTACTTTATTTATATCATTTTATATCATTTATATAAAGTAAAGCTATCTGGAATAGATGAAAGAAAAACAAAAAACCTTGGTGTTTTTGACTTTTAGCTTTCTGAACTTAGATGTTTTAATTATTTCAATGAAAGGTGCATTCAGACAGTAAACAGATATGGTAATAAATTAACTTTTTTAAGTCACATAAAAAAAATTAAAAGGGCTTTGCCACCATGGACACTTGTCCCCTATCAACAGGATAACGGAAAAGTGGGATCCCTAAATTTCTCAAAAACAGGAATCTCAAACTCCCTTTGAATGTTGCAGCAGTGTTCATACTTAACTTTCTCTCTATTAGTTGTTTGTGGGATTGCCAAAGATAGCCAAATATAACTGTTTGCTGTGTCCAGAGAATAAGTTTCCATGGTGGCAAAGAAATACTGATTTGTTTCTGATGTTCCTGTGGCCCTTTGCATACAAAACATGTATTTTTCCCTTTTATTCAAAAAAATTATAGGGGGCATTTATAAAGGCTGTCATAATTGTACGCCTTCTTTTCCCAAGCTCTATTTACTAACAGGCGCACGCCTCTTAGTAAAGGCGGCCGTCCTTGCACCTAGCGCTGTCATTGCGCAACAAATCTACAAATCTACACTTGCTCGGCAGAAGGTGTAAATTTGTATCATGATTTATGACTGTGAGTGGGCAGAAATAATGATAACTCTCGTGCGGGAGGAAGCTACGCCGCCTCCCTGCCTCACCCCCCGCCCACGCATCAAGCAAGTGGGTGATACGCCTGGTGTATGGCCAGGGGAGTGCCTTGATAAATCTCCCCCATGTCCTTTTGCGTCTCAGGGTTTTAGTCACTACAATAATATTTTAGTATATATTGTCATCTTAGCATTCTTACTATTATTATAATTATTATTATGACTGTTATCTTACTGTACTATATACAGTGGTACCTTGGTTTAAGAGTAACTTGGTTTAAGAACGTTTTGGTTTAAGAGCTCACAGTTTTTCAAAATTGTGACTTGGTTTAAGAGCTCCCTGTACTGGTTGGGAGCGCAAGTGGGGTAGGGACATGGTCTGCATAGCGGGGTCTACAGCCCTGTACTCTGACCCAGGAAGTCTCCCTCACCTTCCAAATCATAGCAGATCAACTTCAGGCTGGGGCTTGCATCAGGGGACAGGACTGTGGAGGTAATCTCTTCATAGCTGTAACCCCTCTCTCCCCGGACAGTGAGTGCTGCTATACTGTGCCCACATCTGCCCTGCTCATTCCGTCATGCTCCCTGCAGTCTCTGTCAGTCCTTGTGTGCCCCATCCCCTCCATTACTGTACAATAATTTATAATATCACATATTCTGCTGTTTCTGAATGTTTGTTTCATTTGTTTTACATGTTATTCAGAATAATAAATCATTATTTTTGGGGTGTGGAACCAATTGTTTGCATTTGAATGATTTCTTATGGGAAAATTTGCTTTGGTTTAAGAGTGGATTTGGATTACAAGCACGGTCCCGGAACGAATTATGCTCGTAATCCAAGGCACCACTGTATATATATATATATATATATATATATATATATATATATATATATATATATATATTTTTTTTTTTTTTTTTTTTTTTGCTAACAGATCATTTATATCTTTGCTTTCTATTTATTTTTATCTCACTCAAGATTTTCAATTATTTTGCCAGGAAACATGAAATTGAATCTTTTGTGGTTTCTTTATTTATGCAGGGCCTAAATACCCAGAGGTCTACAATTTAACTGGAAAGTGATTGACTTCCTAAATCTCTGTGCCACTGCATAAACAATAAACATATGCAATAGGGTGTTGATATTTTGGAACACAATAAACTGAATTTTAGCAAAGTAAACAAATACTATAAACAGCGAAGACTTGAAAATGTTTAACTGAGTTGGCAACTGATGCAGAATGAAAACATTTCCATTACAACATCTAGTTAAAGAGAACAGTTGTTAGCATGAGGACAAATTAGTGTATACCCATAATGAAATGTAAGCACACTTTTATGTTACCTAACATAACAGAAATATATGGCTTTTAGTACACAGCAGAGCACTTTCATTCAAGAGCAGAGTTTCTCAAATCTAGTCCCTAAGGTCCCCAATATGTTATGAACTAAGTATATATCTCACAGAGATTGTTTGTGATGTCTGATGCACTATACAGTATTTCTGACCAATAATTATATTCCCTTTGAAATACTAAGGAAGTCCTGAAAACATGACCTGTTGGGAGGCCTTGAGGGTTGCAATTGATAAACCAATTTGTAGAGTATCTGGCTCAGTTTCGGACTGGAGTGCCTGAGGGCCCTATTTCCATGGGACGATTATCGTTCGCATAATCGTTAACGATAAACGATTTCAAACGACCGCTATTGCGAACGGCCTGAAATTGTTCACCTATTTACATGGAACGATAATCGTTACTTATGAACGTTCTTGCAGTCGTCTTGTCATCGCTATTGCGTTCGTTGCTACTGCGAACAAAGTCTTATTCAATGCGAACGATTTGCGAACGAGCAACAATAAAAATAGGTCCACGTCTTATTAAACGATCAACCATTTCTCGTTCGTCATTTAATCGTTAACGGCTATTCAATTGAATGATTATCGTTTAGATCTGGGCGATGTAATGATAATTCAAACGATAATCGTCCCGTGGAATAGGGCCCTTAGTTTTTAGGCCGTGTGTCTTATGGAAAAACTGACATGTTATATATATTCTTCAAGTCGGTACAATTAAAACGATATGCAACACGTATAACTTTTATTTTATTTGATGGCTTGTAAAAAATTCAAACCATTTGTGAACAAATATATGTTCCTTAAAATCGCTCTATTCCCAGGCTAACAGCGCTTTTATCCTTTGGTCTATGGGGCTGTGGGATGTGTACTTTCTATTGGTACCTTGATTGCGCATATGCGTCTTTTTGATCGCTTTTTATTACAATTTTTCTGGATTTGATGCAACCAAGTATGCGCAATTTTGCACTTAGGATTTTTTTGCGCTTACGCCGTTTACTGTGCGAGATCAGGAATGTGATAAAATAATAAATTTCGGCAATTACGCACAAAGCGAAAACAATCATGTTTATTTATTTATTTATTTTTATTTATAAAATGGGAAAAGAGGGGTGATTCAAACTTTAATTAGGTGAGGGGATTATTTATTAATAATACTTTTTTTTTTACACATATACTAGAAATCCCCCTAGGGGTATTCTAGTATAAGCACACTGATCTCTCATAGTTATACAGCACAGATCGATGAGATCAGTGTTCTATTGCTTTTCGCTGCTGCAGCCAAAAGCAATAAAATGTCGAGCTGGGATCAGAGCCATTACGGCGCAGACCCCGGCCGGCACCAGAAGCAGGGATCGCCCCTCCGTGACAACGTCACGGGGGGGGGGGGGGGTCAGGCCCTATTTCACGGAACAATGTCCCCAATTTCCCCTCTTATAGATGCCCCCCCGCCCCGTGTTGTCCCGTCTTATAGATGGCTCTCTTATCTTGTCCCCCTTATAGATGGCCCCTCATTTTTTCCCTTTATAGATGTGCTCCTCTATGTTATCCCCATTGTAGATGGCCCCCTTTATGTTGTCCCCTTATAGATGGCCCCTTATCTTGCAGCCCCCCCCCCCCCCCGCCCCCGGTGTTGTCCCCCTCTGAGCAAAGCAGATAAAAAGAAAAAAGACAAAACACAACTCACCTTACAACACGCTTCCCTGTCGTGGCTTTTTTCCCTGGTGAGTGCACGCACCAGTAATGCACACAAAGTCCCAGCTGCTGGCCCACACTGAGCTTACTGGTGTGTGTGCTCACCGGGGAATCCCCAGGACACCCCCAGGGAGTTGCGAAAACATCAGGATTGGGGCTAGTAGTCCAACACTGCCTCTTGTGACCACAAGCATAACACACTGCTTGCAGTCACAAGAGTGATTGACAGGTCGGGAGGCCAGTGGCTTCTCGGTCTGTCAATCAGAGCACTGCTGCATTTAACTGGAAGCTATTGTTGCGATCACTTGCAGTTAAAAAGGAAGGCACAGCCCCCGGCAGTCTCCAGCCCTATGCCCCTTGATTGGGGGACGGAGCCCTTCCAGATTGGAGCCCATCGGTGATAGTTGATTTCTGAACACAAAAACATCTTCAATGAGGTATAAAAGAATGGAAACAAACCTTTGTGTGTGCTTTTCTTCCAGGTATCAGAATTTGGTTTTAGATTGAGAGGTAAGAGTCAATGGTCAACTTAACCCCTCAAGGTCCAGCTACCTATTCCAATATACAGTATTCATTCAATATCCAATAATTTAACAACCACTCCTGTTTCCCAAAGGTATATACCATATAACAGAGACAAAGATTAAAAAGTATAATGTGCAACAGCAGAACCAACCGTACTCATATAAAGTACATTAAAATGATATAGCAGAGTGACTGCTGGACTCTAGTTCAATAATTTACAGCACACAAAAAAATCTATGTATATATATATATATATATATATATATATATATATATATATATTCAGTTTAGTTGCACATTATAATGACATCTTTTGTAATAATGCAATTGAGTATTGTGCATTTGGACATTGTCTAGTCTGTATTTTTGCAGCATTTTTTGGGATGTTTGGGAAGCTTATATAAAATGAAAATGTGTACATACATATCGGCAGATTTATGATTGCAGAATTCTGGCATTATTTGTGCATCCATGATTTGCGCCACATTTGTCTGTTTTTAGCATTTTTTTTTACACAAGTTTTAATCACTTCCAAAAGTATAAGGGTTTGGTAAAATATATGTGCTAACAATATGCCAGAATTCTAGAACAAGATCTTGGCACAATTTAAGTCAACTACTACTACTTGATCAAAGATTGAAGTGTAACTGTAATTTTTTTTTTATTGCAGAAATCAGTAGTATAAGCGATTTTAAGAAACTCTGTAATAGGTTTTATCAGCCAAAAAAGCCTCCTTCTGTACTCAAGAAGAAATCTCCCAGCCTCCCCCCCCCCTGACTTCTTATCTGTCCATTATCAGGCAAACACGTCTTCATTACAGAGAAGCCAGTGAAGACGGGTTCTGCTCTCTCCATTCTATCCTTATGGAGGGGGGAGGGGCCGAGGGAGATGAGGGAGCAGGAAGAGGTGACATGAAGGTCAGCTGTTTCTAGACTGTCTGGGCACCTAAAACTCTAAATTCAGGTGTCAGAAAGGTCAATGCTTATCTATGAACTTACTGAGAGAAGATTGCAGGGTGTTGTGCTTTGCAGAAATCCTCCGTGCTCAGTCACTCCTAACAGCCCCTCACCTCTCCATAGCCACATAATGGAGACAGAAATCCTGCTTCTTCTGAAGTGAGGGGGGAGGCTGGGAGATTGCTTTTTCAGTCCAGAAGGAAACTCTTTTAGTACATAAAACCTATTACAGAGTTTCTTAAAATCGCTTGTACTGTTGATATTTAATGTTTTAAAAAAAAATGACCCTAAAATGACAGTTACGCTTTAAAATAAAAATTTCACAACGTCAAAAATAGAGAAAAGGCATCCGATTTTGATATTTTAAAAAATGTCCGTTTTGCCGCGATTTAACTGCCTGCAATGGCAATGCATTGAAATCGATAAGAGGACGACGTCCAATGCGCACAATAATGCGCATTGAATAACGGACGTTTTTACAAAATTATCAAAATAATGAACATGATCATTATTTTCGGACGTCTTTTGCAAACAGCGGACGTTTTTTATTAGTTGTTCACACACAGTTTTTCTTTTCTCACCAGTCTTTCTCAATTTTTACTAATAAATTCAATGGACTGCTCAATTAAGCCGCATCCAAAGGCTAATTAGTAATCCAAATTAAAATAATGAGGGGAGGTAAGACAGCTAAATGACGTCCGTTATTTTAGACTCAAAATTTAAACGGAGCTGAAAAAACATTGTGTTAACATAGCCTAACTCTGGGCTTTAGTTTTTTGGGGTTTTGATCAAAATACATTATGTAATATAATATTTTAGAATATAAATATATTAAAGTTATTTTTTTTTAAATGCATTTTTAAAAAAATGATTCATAATAATAAATAAAGGGGACAAAGCCTAGTGCAAAAAATAAATAAAAAAAAGCTGTAAAAAAGGGTTAAAAAGGGACAAATATTAAATAGGAACATAGCCTTAGAGCACATTCATACATACAGGCCCAAATTTATCAATGTGCCTGAGACAAAAATCTGTCCGATAGCAATAGCAACCAATTATAGCACCACTTTTCACGGAACGCGTGTTCGCATTAGAACCTCCCACAGCACACAATGAAGCAAGCGGCCAGAGACGCCCGCTTTATTGTGTGAACTGACAGGCCTTTCACTGAATTGCGGCCGCAGAAAACTGACATGTCAGTTATTTGCGTGTCCGCATAGGATCCCGGCCGGAGCGTATATGATTTGTATACGCTTTGGCTGGGATCCCATAGAAGAACAGGCAGTGTTCACAGGCGTACAAAGTACGGCCGTTGTTGCCGATTGCATGAACATAGCCTAAATGTGATTCCCCCCCCCCCTGCATTGTAAAACATTACCAAAATACTCGAGTAAAGGAAGCCTCAAGAAAGTTAGGAAATATACCCATATTTTCGGGCGTATAAGAAGACCCCCAACTTTTCCAGTTAAAATATTGAGTTTGGGATATACTCACTGAATAAGACTACCCCTATTCCAATGCACACCAAATAAAAATTAATAAAAAAACATGAGACAGCAGTGAGATCTGAGAGGCAGAGAAGGAGGTATAGTAATACCGGTAGGATACAAGGGTGATAAGACGGGTGATAGAGGTGTGTTTTTCTGGGCACAGCGCCACTCTACCATATGTCTTTTTTAACATAGCCCGGATGCCTGCAGCTTGCGCTGCCCTTCATACAGTCGCTGCATACATCAGGGATGCGGCTGTTTTTTAGCTCCACCATATGCAGCAACCGCAGATTCTCCAGTCTGGTTGCAAGATTTCTCAGCACCCGCCTAATAAGACAATACCTGGCGTTACAAGACCACCCCTGACTTTTGTGGTAAATTCACACGGGCGTCTCGCACAAGAAATCCGCAGCTAATCCGCAATACACATATTATTCTTATTATTATTAATATGTGTATTGCGGATTAGCTACGGATTAGCTGCGGATTAGCTGCGTTTTTTTATGCGAGACGCCCGTGTGAATTTACCCTTGAGAGGATTTTCCTGGGTTAAAAAGTAGTTTTACACGCAGGAAAATAGTGTAATTTTTATTCACACTTAGATCCCTCCATAAACCAACAACAATTTAATTGAGGGTTTCGTTTCAAAAATACTACAAACATTTCTTATTAAAAGGGTTGGTGATCTAACATTAAATTGATTAAAAAAAGATCATAACACAAGACTGCGGGCTGGCTGCTCGGCTGCTCGATCCACTAATTAGTTTACACTTTAATTTTTAAAATTTGTTTCCTTATGATTTGCAAGTCTTCTATACAGAGTTTAATTAGTGCCACTTAATGTAAAGTACTGTCAAATGTGCTCATAATGTGTGAGAATGTAAAATCAAGATGTGTAGTGTAATCATCTTTATTTATACCATGGAGCACAGGGGACAGAGCCGAGGATGAGGGGAAGAAATATAGAAGCGTTGACATTTTTCATTCAGCAGTTACCACATCAGCACCCGCTGGGATTTAGGGCTACATCACTTCACTCCATTTACAACTAGCACCAACTGTACTGTGGACGTTACTAATTAGCATTCTATTCTTGTTATTTCTTGTCAACATGAAAATTCTGCTTTCTTACCAATATCATTTATTCAAATTTTCACAGTTTGGAGTTGGTCTATTTGCCAAATATGAAAAAGAAATATTCCTGATGCTATTTCTATTATTTGTCTACACAGAGATATTAAACAATCCCCTCATATTTCATCTAGCACCTTCTATAGAGACTGGTCCAAAAAAATTTATCCACTGTTTAAAGTCCATAACTTGCAAACTAATTGATGGAGCTGTCTCATATTTGGTGAAAGTGTAGCTTAAAGTCCAACTTAAAGATATCACTGTAGGTGTTCAAAATGGTCACCATTCACATCCACATACAAACGATGCCACCGAACTGCAGCATGAACTACTGACTGCAACTTGTTCAGTTCGATATTTGCACATAAATGTACGATGGATTCTCGAAGTTCATCAAATGTGTTTGGCTTTTGTCGATAAACAACGTCCTTAAGTGTTCCCCACAGGTAAAAGTCCAGAGGAGTTAAGTCTGGGAAACGTGGTGGATTCTCCACAGCACCTCTACGGCCTATCCATCTTCCTGGTAGACTTTCGTCGAGATACGCCCTAACAAGATGTTGGTAGTGGGCTGGGGCACATCTTGTTGAAAGAAAAATCTTCCGTCTCCATACAGGTCTCGGATGGCAGGTAAAATAGATGTCTGAAGCTTATGAAGGTACACCTCACCGGTAACTGTGCCGTCAAAGAAGAATGGCCCACTCAAGCCCCGGTACGACAACCCACACCATACATTTACTCCTGGCAAATTCACGGCTTTGTCGACATGGACGTTCGGATTTTCGGCGGCCCAGTAGATGCAATTGTGGCGATTTACTGTACCATTGAGTTTGAACTGTGCCTTAACAGACCACACAATCATCTTTGCAAACTCGTCATCGTTGCGCACCATGTTGTTAAACCACTCGCAGTACTCCATTCTATGATCTAGGTCGTCCTCGTTCATTGCGTGTAGCAATCGTGGGATGTAGCACTTCCACTTTGCTGTCTTCAAAATTCGCTGAACACTTGAGCGACTCACTCCAGTTTCACGGACACACTGTCTCAAAGACTTCTGTGTTGAGCAAGTAAATTGTTGCAACACACGACGGGAGTTAGCTGGACTTGTTACTGTTACAGGTCGTCAAGATCGTTGTTTGTGTACATCTTTAACACAGCCTTCGGCTTCAAATTTGTTTTGAATGCGACGAATCGTTAAACGCGTCGGTGGCTCTGTTTGATACTCATTTCGCCATTGCCGTTGAACCTCATTAATGTTTTCGTACTTAAAATACCACTTCAAAACTGACTTCCCTTCATCGAATGTAAGCCTTGCGCCAGCCATGTTTACTCGAGTAACTAGGTGCAACTAGAAACACAACGCAGACTATCCGGCGACTGTCATCTGACAAAACAATACAACGCTTGTGTGGTGACTGCCGGAACTACAAACTAGTACACTACCAAATATGAGACAATTCCGTCAATTAGTTTGCAAGTTATGGACTTTTAAACAGTGGATACATTTTTTGAACCACTCTGTATAGCTCGCTCTATAACAGGGAAAGAAGTCACTTGTGTGTCACCAAATTTTTCATCAAATTCTTTACATGATGAATATGTCCTTTTCCCTTCCAGCTAAATTTCTTTCTCTATTCACTCAAAGTGCCAAGAAACACATTTTTGACCCCTTTTTACCTTGTTCCTAACTCCCCGATTGATTTTGAATAGAGCAAACCTCGAGTATGCTCAGATTCGTCCGAACCCGAGTGTGCAGCATTTGACTGCCAGTGGCTGAAGAAGTTAGATGCAGTCATATGGAGTCCTAGAAACCATGGATATAGATCATCTTTAATTTTAAACTCCTACAGTGTCTCCAGTCAAAATACCTCCTTACAATCTGGTTGAGGCATAACAATCAGGGTCACAGGGTTGGCAGGAAAGCCTGCAACATTTTGGCATGGCACAGTTTTACCAAGCCAACACCGACGCGTTTCACGCGCATGCGCGCTTAGTCCTGGTATAATGCATGCTGTGTGTAACACATTTTTAAAAGCAAAAGCAGCCTATCACGACAAAGTCATTCAAACCTAGGATACAAGTGTGAGAGCAACTTAGCATAATTGTAACATGAAACCAAAGTGGGCGTAGGAGCAGGTACAAGCAAGGAAAACAACACAAGATGTGCGGTAAATGCCGCATGGAGGAGGAGAGAAAATATGAATAAAGATAAGACCAAATGTGGAAAAATAACAGAAACAAACCAAATAAGAAACTAAAAGAAAACAAAAATAGAGAAAAAATGTATATATATAAGGAATAAGATAAATGTAATGAATGTATGAAAAACAGAAAATGATAAACAAAAATGATAAACAAAAAATAATGATAATAATAAATGAATAACAAACCAAACAAAAAAAATAAGATATGAATAAAGAAAAATATGAAAAATGTGAAAAATTGCTACAAATGTAAAGAATTAATAAGTATAAATATAAATATATATAAATATAGATCTAATATATACAGTATACAGAGCACATATGTGTAACAAAATAATGATATCACCATCACATTTACATATAATGTAATATAATATGAATGGATCACTAGTCTGTATATACTCTAAGAAAGGGTATACTAGTATAATGATTTAATCATTTTTGAAATTTAATCCATTAGGAAAACGAGTGTTGAGTTTAAAAATATACTTAGCTTCCTTGTGTAATAGTGATCGCTGACAGTTCCCCCCTCTCACGGCCGCCTGGACTATCCTGGTGCCGTAAAATGTGAACGAGGACATATTACCCCGGTGTTGTTCAAGAAAGTGTTTGACTGCACCCGATGAGCTCGTGGTGTGGCCTTTTCTAATGTCCGTTACATGTTCACTTATTCTTCTTTTTAATTTGCGTATGGTGCAGCCCACGTATTTCAAGTGACAGGACCTACACTCAATTATGTACACAACATGGTCACTTTCACAGCTGATGTTGTCCTGAATTTTGTAAGTTTGAGTGTTGCCACTGTCAGTATATGTACTAGTAGGGGACATGTACCTACACATATTGCATCTCGGAAGGCCGCACCTATGGCAGCCCAAGATGTTATGTGGTGAGCGAGTGTGGAGTGGTAACAAAGTACTGGGGGAAAGTTGATCTCCCAATGTGCGGCCTCTACGTGCCACACTTCGTACCCCCCTATCAATGATTTCGCTAAGGACTGAATCTTGTCTAAGAATGTTTAAATTTTTATTGAGAATGTTGATGATTTGCGGGTACTCAGTAGAATAGCGGGTAGAGAAGGTAACTGGTGTTTGTTCAGGAGTTTTGAGGTGTACCGTAGCATTGGTTGTATTATTTTTTTCTTTTAACAGTGACACTCGATTTTCGAGAAGTCAATTTTAAGGCCCTGTTGATGTAGTTAAGTTTGTATCCACGGTCAGTCATCCATTGGCATGCTTCAGCACTTTGTGTTCTATATATATCAGGGGAGGAGCAAACCCGTTTGATCCGGGTTAGCTCTCCAACTGGCACTGACCTAACAGTATGTACTGGATGGTTACTAGTAGCATGTAGAAGTGTGTTGCCAGCAGATGGTTTTCTAAACAATGAAGTGTCTACTGACTGTGAGATGGGATTGGCTGACAGCATGATGTCCAAGAAGAAAATGTGCTCAGGATGAGTTTGGTGAGTAAACTGTAAATTACTGTCATTGTTATTAATGTACTGCAAAAAAATAGCAATGTCCTCCCCCCTCCCCTGCCATACGATAAGCACGTCGTCAATGTAACGTCCGTACCAGCGTATGGCAGAGGAGAAGGGATTAGAATGACAAAAAATGTACCGATCCTCCCACCATGCCACGAACAGGCCTGCCAGAGTAGGTGAGAATTTAGCTCCCATAGGAGCACCTTTAATCTGAAGAAAAAATAATTATTAAAAGTAAAATAATTATGTTTTAACAAAAAAGAAGTGCAATCCAAAATGAATTTACTCAACTCAAAGCTATAAGTACTATAGCGATATAGATGGTGTGCGAGTGCTAGGAGGGCTTGTTCGTGGGGGATGGAAGAATACAAGGCAGAAATATCGCAACTAAGCCACAAAAAATTATCTTCCCAACTGAAATTTTCAAAGGCAGGTAACACACTGCTGCTATCTTTGAGATAGCCGGGTACTCGGGTAACAAGGGGTTGAAGTAACCCATCCACCCATGCGCATAATTTTTTGCCCAAAGAACCTACTCCAGATATAATGGGGCGCAGTGGTGGAGGGGAAACCCCTTAATGACTGGTCCTTGCTTGGGCTTTTGACAGTGCAGACAAGCCCTAGAGGCAGCCAAGAGAAGTTCATAGACCTGTGTATACACTGAGCATGGTTTGCAGAACATGCAGGTTTTCATCTCATGAGGCATAGTTGAAAGTAAAGCCTAGTGTATGTCAATGAAGTAGCTGGTAGCGGATAGAAACTAACACAGGGGCATTACAGTCAAGCAGTGGGATGAACATAGCTGGGCTTGTGTATTTAGGGGAAACACCCCCTGGACTTTTGAAGCTAATTTCCATAATTATAATAAGACAGCTATCTCAGTACTGGAGAGCTCAATCTGTATAAGCATGAAATCCCACCTATACGCTTCAATCTGAGGTTAGCTCATAGAAAGATGAGGTGCAAGATGTGAAAAAATTATTTTGCTAAAAAAGCAATATATATTTGGAACAAAATTCCAGCAGATGTGGTAAGAAAATCTACAGTGACTGAATGTAAATATGCATGGTATAAACATGTATCCTAAAATAACAATAAAGAAAATAATATAAGGGCAGACTTGAAGGATCCGGTGGTCTTTTTCTGCTGTCATACTTCTGTATGTTTGTCTACTTTTATCCCCATGACTGTTGTCATAAAGTTCTTACTGTGGGATGCTGACCCTGAGACCTATATTTCCGAAAATTTTCAGATTTTTCTTTAACCCCTTGCCTCTGCAGCCTGTTTTGGCCTTAATGCCCAGGGCCTATTTTTCAAATCTGACCTGTCTCTCTTTTTGTAGTAATAACTCTGAGATTCTTTTAACTTTCGCGGTTATTCTAAGATTGTTTTTTCTGGACATTTTCCTCTTTATGTTTGTGGTATACTGTGGTTGAAAAACATAACACATTTATGCAAACATTTGAAAAAATTACATTTATTTATATTCAAAACTCTCTTTTCCTAAGAAAGATAGTCATGCTATATGAACTAATTATTAATGCAACATGTACAATATGTCTGCTTTATGGTGACGTCATTTTGTCAACGTCCTTTTACTTGTTAGGATATTAGAGGACTTCGAAATTTTGCAGCGA
The DNA here is from genome assembly GCF_027789765.1 of Dendropsophus ebraccatus. Classification (NCBI taxonomy): domain Eukaryota; kingdom Metazoa; phylum Chordata; class Amphibia; order Anura; family Hylidae; genus Dendropsophus; species Dendropsophus ebraccatus. The sequence continues at coordinate 79,323,164 of NC_091456.1, read as the reverse complement.
TTCAATTCTGATTTTATTAGGGACCAGTTCAGTTCTGAAGTGGATGTGTGGGGCCTGTATGTTAGTTATTCCCATAAATCTCTCCACTGTAAAAACTTACTTAAAATTATCATTTTATTGGCAGATATTCTATTTAGTGATGAGTGAGAATGCGATACTCAAGTAAATCTCATCATCCATTTCCTGTAAGTTTGCGCGCTATTTCTCAGCCAATAAACATGCAGGAGACTCTTTGGTACATCCTGGGATCACGTGGAACCCATACATGTCGATAGCAGCGATCGGTACTGCTGTACTACATTGGATTGCTGGGATTTGTAGTACACCTGTATAGAACATCACTGCTCATTGGAAGAGGGTGTCAGAGTGTGTGTCTAGGTCCAGCCACTACCACATTGTACTGTACAGCCCCCCCCCTAAACTAGTGGGTACTGTATTACTGGGATTTGTAGTACACCTGCATAAAACTTTACTGCTAATTGTAAGGGGGTATCACAGAGTGTGTATCTAGGTCCAGCCACTACCAGATTGTATCATACAGCCCCCCCTAAACTAGTGGGTACTACACTGTATTGCTGGGATTTGTAGTACACCTGCATAAAACTTCACTGCTCATTGTAAGGGGGTATTACAGAGTGTGTATCTAGGTCCAGCTACTTCCACATTGTACCGTACAGCCCCCTTAAACAAGTGGGTACTACACTGTATTGCTGGGATTTGTAGTATACCTGCATAAAACTTCACTGCTCATTGTAAGGGGGTATCACAGAGTGTGTATCTAGGTCCAGCCACTACTACATTGTACCGTACAGCCCCCTAAACTAATGGGTACTACACTGTATTGCTGGGATAGTACACCTGCATAGAACTTCAATAGAATGTTAACCCAACTGCTACAGTCAAATTGAAAATCAAAAGGGTGCAGCGGGTAGAAGGCTACTTGTTGGCTACTGCTGGGCCTTAACTGGCATCCATGTGGGGCGTGGCTTAGCGATGGCGCGGTGAGGTCGCACTTCGGTGGAGCTCCGGGCCGCGCGACACAGACACAGCTGCATAACTCCTTCCTTCACCTCATACCTGATGCCGGTCAGGCGGGGAAAGCCTGCAGGAACCCCGAACCCACCGGTGACGAGATCCACGTCGGGCACCCCCCGCATTGAGAGGTTTCTGCAGCCGTCCTCCTCCTCACGACCCGGCCCGCGGCCCTGCAACATGGCGACGGCCCGTCTGCAGCCACTTCCGCCTAGGGACCGACGCGAGGCCACAGACTCCGCGCAGGGGACAACTTCCACCGCAGATCGGGGTGTTCCTATGTAGGAGCAGGAGCCCACGGACTGGCCCTCCGCACATGGAGCCGCCTCACCGGTGAGCCCGCAGGCGCAAGGTACTGTCCCACAATCGGAGTTCCAGCTCCTCAGGGAACTTATTCAGGCACTCCCAACTAAAAGGGACTTAGATGCTGTGGTGGCCAGGATTGAGGCCGCCCAACAACAAGCTTTGGAGGCGGTCAGGGCGGACGTAGAGGGGCTGGCGGCCCGCACGACAGCTACAGAGGATGCAGCCGCCATTTTGTCCGACAGGGTGGACACGCTAGAGCAAGAGATGGCGCGCTCTCGCGCACACACGCGGAGGCTAACCCTCCTCCTAGATGATCAGGAGAACCGGGGACGCAGGAACAATGTGCGCATTAAAGGCCTGTCCGAGAACCACCCACAGGATGATTTGCTCCGTCGGGTGACTGAAATTTTTAATAGAGCGACAAACAGACCGCTGGACTCGACCTACCACATAGATAAAGTGCACAGGGTGGCGCGGCTCTCCTCCCGTGACAATCCGGCACCGAGAGACATCCTCTGTCGCCTCCACAACTATGTGGACAAGGAAGCCCTGATGCTCGCAGTGCGCAATTCAGAGACGGTTCAGTATGAGGGAGAGACAATCCGTCTGTTCCCTGACGTCTCCATACGCACCTTACATATGAGACGTCTCCTCCGCCCACTTCTGCTTGCCATTAAAGATGCGGGAGCATCATACAGGTGGGGACACCCACTGCATGTGCTGGTCCGGCGGGGTACGGACATCTTCCCCCTGAGAAGATATGAGGACTTGCCGCAACTCTTTAGCTTCCTAGGGATCTCCCCAGTAGAGGTACCCGACTGGCTGTCGGTGGATTTGCCGGACCCGGTCGCACCACCTCGCCGTCGTGGATCGCGAGCACACATCATCTCGGATCGATCCACATCCCCCCCTCGGCCCATGGGAGAAGATCTGTCTGGGAGGTTCCCGATGGAAGCCTGATCTGAGCCCTGCGTACCCATCTCAGCACCTACTCATCTCAGCACATCATCGGAGGGGATGCGGTGGTTTACGCTTTCCCTCAGGACCGTATATTCACACAGGTTTACCTGTACTGTCGCATGTCTCTGGGGACTCTGGGGGGGGGGAGGGGTTGATGGAGCGACGCCTCCAGCTGCAAGTTATGGTTTTCTGACTGACTCCTGTGTTCTGCGGCTGTGGCTGAGGGGCGTCTTGAGGAGACACTTAGCGGTGAAAGGGGAGATCTAAGGCGCTTCATGTGGCCCCCACTACACATGTTTCCCTGATGTGTGCCTGCTGTCTCCAGTGGTGGCCGACTGTGGCACTACCTTAACAGTTGGTTTGCCTGGTGCCGCCCCCCTCTTCCCTCCCTGCTCCCTCCCCTCCTTCCTACTCCCCCTTCCTCTCCCTCCCCCCTTCCCTCTCCCTTCCCCCCTTTCCTCTCCCTTCCCCCTTTCCTCTTCCTCCCTCCCCTTTTCCTCTTCCCTCCCCCTCCCTTCCCCTCCCCCCCTCCCTTTCCCTCCCCCCCCCTTTTTCCCTCCCCCCCCCTTTTTTCCCTCCCCTCCTTTCCTCCCCCCCCCTCCCCTTCTACCCCTGCTCCCCCTCCCCCCCTCCTCCGTTTGCCCTACCCGTGTTGTGCCACATTCACGCTAATCTTACTGTTGGAATTAGGGGTTCCTGTGGCCCCCTCCGTTTTGCAGGTTCCTATTTAAAGTTCTGGAAGGAAAGTTAAAGTTTGTGCCCTGGGATCCTCACTCGCGCTGTGCCCTACTGTGGGGTATGGGGTGGTGAGCTCTCAGTGAATCCTTTAAGCTGTGTTGCCGGCCTGGGGGTCCCCCCGCCCCTGGTTTTCCACGTCTCCATCTTTCTTTGCCCCTCCTCCTGGAGCGGTGTTTCTATTCTAAGCATCTGTGTGCTTTTTCTCTTACTCTATCTGCCTACCCTTCTTCCCCTGACCCCTTCTTCTGGTTGCTAGCCGTCTAGGGTCTTCTTCTCTATTACCTACTAACCTTTCTCTGTCCCCCCCCCCTTCCCCATCTTCCCTCCTCCTCCACCTTTAGTCCCCCCCTGTCCCCTCCCTCCCCACTGTCCTTCCCTTCCCCAGATACCCAGATGGCGGCCCGCTCACAGACATCCCTAAAGGTGGGCTCCCTGAACGTCAAGGGCCTACACGATTGCGGGAAGCGCTCTATCATGTTAAATCTATTTAAGAAACAGGGCCTACATGTTGCTTTTGTACAGGAGACTCACATGCTGACTTCTCACAAATTCACACTGTCTAACTCTTGGTTTCCTCATGTCTATCACAGCTTCTCTCCCATCCCCAAGGCTAAAGGAACGAGCATCTTAATTTCCAGGTCGCTGCCGTGGGAGCTGGTTGACTCACGCTGTGATGAGGAGGGGAGAATGATGTTGGTGAAAGGTAGGATCGCATCTCAGATGTTCACCTTTGCCTCTCTCTACCTCCCCAATGCGGGTCAGGCTTGGGCCCTCGCCTCTTACCTAGACAGGGCAGACGAATTTGCAGAAGGGGTCCTGGTGGTCGGTGGGGACATCAACCTGGCCCTCGACCCCACGGTAGATACCTCCAGAGGCTCCTCCCATATTAATCGTGCAACACTACGGAGAGTAGGCTCTCTACTGCATGACCACCAACTCCTTGACACATGGAGACTGACCCACCCACGAGACAGAGACTACTCTTTCTATTCCCCGGTCCATGACATGTTCTCTAGATTGGACTATCTGTTCCTGAAGCACCGTGACATGACCCTACTGACTGATGCGACTATAGATACCATTACGTTCTCCGACCACGCCTTGATTACGTTATCCATCTCCCTTCCCGAACCATACCCCACACAATGGCAGTGGGTACTGAACTCCACGCTGATTCAGGACGTAGCGGTCCTTGCGGACCTCAAACAGTCCTTAGAGGAATACTTCCACCTGAATCCCCCCGACGAGACTTCTCCCATGACGGTATGGGAGGCGCATAAATGTGTGGCCAGAGGTGTGCTCATAAAACACGGAACACGCCTAAAAAAAGACAAAGCCGCCAAAACTAAACGCCTCCTAGACCAACTTCGGGACATAGAGCTCGTGCACAAATCCTCCCCCTCTGACGTCACCAAAACTCAATTGTTACAGACCAGAGACGCCTTGCGTTCCCATCTCATAGACAGGGCCAAAGCACAACTCACTAAATGCCGTAGGCATTTTTATGAATTCGGGAATAAATGTGGTAGGACTCTGGCAAGGGCACTCCGTTCTCAGCGGTCTAAGACATATGTCCCCCATATCATGACACCCACTCAGACCAGGGAGCACCTCCCGGCGGGCATTGCAAGGACATTCAGGGACTTCTATGCCACCCTGTATAATGCGGACATCTCCAACCCCCTCACCCAATCCCCCTCTTTCCGTACCCGGGTCCGAAACTATATTGCGGATTCGGGCCTTCCCAGTCTCACGGAGGAAATTATAGCCTCCCTAGAAGCCCCGATTTCTGAACAAGAATTCAAAGCTGCCGTCAAGGACTCTAAGACGGGCAAAGCCCCGGGCCCTGATGGCCTCACTCTGCCATACTACAAACAGTTGGAACAGATCCTCACCCCTCACTTCCTCTCGGCCTACAACTCCTTAGCACAGGGATTGTCTCCTCCTAGAGATAGTACTCGGGCCACGGTAGTTGTCATTCCCAAGGAAGGTAAAGACCACTCCCAATGCGCCAGCTACCGCCCGATCTCGCTCCTAAATGTGGATCTGAAGCTCTTTGCAAAAATTTTGGCGACCCGACTGGTGGTGCACTTAGACACTATCATTCACCCGGACCAATCAGGCTTCATGCCCGGCCGTGAGGCCCGCGATAACACCCTGCGCACAGTTGACCTGGTCCATAGAGCTCTAGTCTCCCGCACTCCGTTGATGTTGTTATCCACCGACGCGGAAAAGGCTTTTGACCGGGTCAACTGGGCGTTCATGGAGGAAACATTAAGAGCTCTGGGCCTAGGCTCAAATTTCCTATCCTGGGTCTTGTCATTGTACTCCAACCCTTCAGCCAAGGTCCGGGTGAATGGTATCCTTTCCGAGAGCTTCACGATCCACAACGGGACCAGACAGGGCTGTCCCCTATCCCCATTAATTTTTGTACTCACCCTTGAGCCCCTCATGCGTAACATCCGGGCCAATGGGGATATTGAGGGGATCCGCGTTGGGGGCACCACTCATAAGGTGGCCGCCTACGCGGATGACCTACTCTTTTTTATCTCCTCCCCGAGAATTACATTGCCAGTCTTGATGAGAGAATTGGAGGTTTACTCCTCCTTGTCTAACTTCAAGATCAACTATTCCAAATCGGAGGCACTTAACATCTCCCTCCCAACGGAGGTGGTGTCCTCCATCCAACCCTCCTTTGGCTTTCGCTGGGCCACGAGGTCCATCAAATACTTGGGTATTGTACTATCTGCCTCTCTCCAGGACCTATACACTCTCAACTACCCACCTCTCTTAGCCCAGATCCAATCCTGCTGTTCCGAATGGAGCAAGGGGACGTTCACATGGTTTGGTAGATGCGCCATATTTAAGATGACGCTCCTGCCAAAGTTGCTGTATGTTTTCCAATGCCTGCCAATCGGGGTCCCTAAATCCTTCTTTAAAGCAATGACATCCATTCAGCTGAAATTCATCTGGGGAGCAAAACCTGCCCGCATAAAAAGGACAATCTTGTGTAGACGGAAGGAGTGTGGAGGAGTGTCCTTGCCAGACATCTACATGTACTACCTGGCTTCCCACCTGACCAGAGTGATTGACTGGACTAGGCACGCCAAGACAAAACCCTGGGTCGCCATAGAACAGGCTTCGACGGACATTCCCCTAAGTTGTGTACCATGGCTCCCTAGAGAGGCATGTCAAGCTCTCTACCCGCACCCCACGATCGGCCCGACATTTAAGGCCTGTGGACACCCCACGGTCCGAGACAGGTTCATACCAAGGGGCTCCTTGATGACGCCGGTCCTTGGTAACCCGGATTTTGTGCCGAGCCTTTCAGACCCGGTCTTTCGGAGGTGGATATCCCTAAGGGTCTTTAGGGTGAAACATCTCTCCTCGGGTTCCTCTTGGCTTACTGCGGAGGCTCTGAGGTCCAACTCTGACACCCCGCCCCTGGGAATGTGGAGGACTTTACAGCTTACTCACTATCTTAGGTCCCTCCCGCCGCCGTCCCAATTCTCTACCACAATGACTTACTTCGAGACCCTCTGTGATGGCTCTGACACACTGCGACACTCTCTCTCCCTGATTTACTCCGATTTGGTGTCCCCACCTGACCAGGACCCCCCCCCTTATCTGGTGAGATGGGAGGAGGACCTGAATCTGAACTTGACCTCGACCCAAAGGACCAATATCCTGACGCTCGCACATAAGAGCTCGGTGAGCTCGCGTCTCCAAGAGGCAGGGTACAAGATCCTGACGCGCTGGTACCAGGTTCCGGTAAAATTACACGCGATCTGGCCTGAGTCTGACCCGCTCTGTTGGAGGTGCCGAGACTCTCAGGGTACGTTCCTGCACATCTTCTGGTCCTGCCCCTTACTATCCAATTTCTGGAATCGGGTGATTGAGACCTCGAGACGTGTAACGGGAGCCTCCGTGGAATTCGCCCCTGCTCTCTTCCTCCTACATCACAGCGGGATGGCAATACAGACATACAGGCGATCTCTGCTGCGCTTTCTGGTCATGGCTGCCAGGGCGTGTGTGCCTCTGTTCTGGAAACGCTCGATTCCTCCCCCTGTGTCGCTGTGGGTAACCAAAGTTAATGAATTGATGAGGATGGAGGATCTGACGTCCTCCCTGCACAACTCCAACTCCCGCTTCACGAAGACATGGTTCGCCTGGATGGAGTTTCAGACCACTCCCGAATATGCTACCCTCCTGGCTGGGGACACTGCCCCTTCACCAATGTAGAGGTAGCCGTGGGTTGCTCTGGAAGTTGCCATCTGGGTCCTGACCCCCTCCCCCCCCCCTCCCCCTCCTCTAATACCCCTCGCCCCTCTCACCTGGTCCTCTTTTCTCTCCCTCCTGCATTCTCTCCTACCTAACCCCTTTCTCTGTACTCGATGTCTCGTGGGCGCCTTACCCATGGGACCTCTTTTTCTTCTTTCTCTGGGAAAGCAGCGGAGCCGGGTGTGGGCCCACCCCTGGGATGGCCTTCCCGCTTGCCCTCTCATGTGTACCACCGACTATGATCATAGCTTTGTGCAGCATCCCGTTACACTCCCCGTTGCACCGTGAGTACACGATATACAGCGCTCCCATTGGTACGTACGCCACGTTTGTGGGGTTATCCCTATGCCATCCCTGGGGGATACGGCCCCACTTCTGGCTCTTATCTGCAAGAAAATTGTGTTTTGCTTTCTTTATTGTTGTGTATTTTATTTTATTGTCTTGGTTTGTATTTCTATGGTGTTTGTTTTCTTTTGTTTTTCTCTTCCTTTGTATTAAATAAAGAATTTATAAAAAAAACTGGCATCCATGTTGACTACTGCTGGGCCTTTACTGGCATCCATGTTGACTACTGCTGTGCCTGCCTTTGTTGTTTTTTTTATTTGTATAGCGCACACAGATTCCACAGCGCTTTACCTATATCTACCTATATAGTATGTTTTTGGGTGTGGGAGGAAACCGGAGTACCCGGAGGAAACCCACGCAAATAAGTAGAGAACATACAAGCTTTTTGAAGATGTTGTCCTTGGTCGTATTTGAACCCAGGACTCCAGCGCTGCAAGGCTACAGTTCTAACCACTGAGTCAACCATGTTGACTTCTGTTATGCCTGCCCCTGCCTCCATGTTGGCTACTGCTGGGCCTTTACTGGCATCCATGTTGACTACTGTTATGCCTGCCCTTGCCTCCAGGTTGGCTACTGCTGGGCCTTAACTGGCATCCATGTTGACTACTGGTGTGCCTGCCCTTGCCTCCTTGTTGCTGGGCCTTAACTGGCATCCATGTTGACTACAAGTGTGCCTGCCCTTGCCTCCTTGTTGCTGGGCTTTAACTGGCATCCATGTTGACTACTGGTTTTGGACAACACAGATTACTAGGTGTTCACCCTCCTGGACCCTCGGTACAAACCAAACTTTTCCACTGTCATTCCTGCCAAGGAAGGCAGTATGAGAGTGAATCAATATCAACAGGCCCTGGTTTAGAAGCTGAAAATGTACTTCCCATCTAAAACCACTAGCGCCAGAGGACGTAGTTTTGTGGGCCAAAGAGCGGGGGAGAGGAGCGGTGGAGCAGGCAGCTTGTCAAGGGGCAGGGGTACACTATCCAAGGCCTTTTGACAGTTTCATGGCACCCCAGCAAGACTATGTCAACCGTCCCCAGTCTAGACAGAGTAGGGGAAACCTTCAGGAAGATGGTAAGGGAGTACCTTGCTGACCATACCAACGTCCTTCCCACTCTAACTACAACGACTGGGTTGCAAAGCTGGATATGTGGCCCAAACTGGCGCTTTACGCCTTTGAGGTGCTGGGCTGCCCTGCCGCTAGCATGTTGTCAGAGCGGGTCTTCAGTGCAGCTGTTGCCATCATCACTGATAAGAGCACCCGCCTGTCAACTGACAGCGCTGACAGGCTGACGTTTATAAAAATGAACAAGGCCTGGATTTAACCTGAATTCAACTGTCCACCTGGGGAAAGCAACTCAACATGAAGATTATTGTTATCTCCTCTCCTCCTCCTCCTCTTCCTCCTTTTCCTTCAATTCTCAGCCAACAGCCAAGTCTTCTTCCGCCATGCAGTGTCTGGCCTAATTATTGGGAGGCTCAATTGCTTCCTCACTCACTTCTAATGCTTCTCTGTGTCCTCACTACCATGCTCTGACGTCACACTACGTCTGCGGAGGAGCGGGACGGGTTGCCAGGGGCCCGCCAATCGCGCCCCCGCCAACCAGCCAGCTGTGTTTTTTTTTTTTTGTCTAGCTGTGGTCGGGGCCTCACCACCCCCGGTAGAGAGGCATCAGGTGTACCCTTGATGGTGACTGACAGCTGGCCTAGCCAGATTGTACCGTACAGCCCCCCAAAATTCGTGGGTACTACACTGTATTGCTGGTATTTGTAGTACACCTGCATAGCACTTCACTGCTCATTGTAATGGGGTATCACAGAGTATGTATAGGTCCAGCCACTACCAGATTGTACCGTACAGCCACCCCCCAAAAAAAAACTTGTGGGAGCACAAGTATTTTTCCTGATTTATGTATTGCATACGCAAGGCCTATTTAAGTTCCATACTGTGCAGTGTCCATAAAATGGTGAACCCCAGGGGTAAGGGTCGAGGACGAGGGCATGGGGTTCCAAGTGATGCCATTGCCGGAGGCCGTGGTTCAGGGCAGGGTGACAAAGCAGCACCTGTTGAGGAGGTAACAGTGGCACACCGCAGACGTCCACTCCCTAGCTTCTTTGCCCAACTTACGGGGTCTCAAAGTAGACTGATATTGAAACTGCAGCAGTGTGAACAGGTGATCACGTGGATAGCGGATAATGTGTCCAGTAACTTATCCACCACCCAGTCTTCCACGCAGTCCACCAACGCTACCCAAGGGAGTGGAACCCTTTCTCCATTAGCTCAGCCTCCTTCCCCACAGCCTGGACCCTCCAGGGAAAGAAGAGATTCAGATCCACCACCATGCTCCCAGGAACTCTCTTCTGGACCCTTCCCTGAGTCACAGCAACTGGAGCAGTCGATCTGTCCTGATGCCCAAACTATGCAGCTCACGCAGTCAGTGGGTGATGAGAGTGGGGACTTGCAAGCGAGGTTGGAAGAGGTGTCTGATGATGACGATGAGACCCGGTTGTCAGACAGTGAGGTTGTTGTCATGGATGTAACTCAAAGTGAGGAGGAGACTGAGGAAATGGAGTTGACAAAAATGACGTTTAGGATACACACCGCCACAGTTAATAGTTTGTTAATGCTGTTTGTGCCTTAAAGGGGAGGGTAACTATCACTTCATAGAACGTTTGACGTGACTATAACTTTCATATTGACATGTCAGCCTCCTTACCACCAACAGTTGCCAAAATAGGGCAGAGGTGGTCAGGTCGTCACCTTTTTGTTTCTGTTTGTCTATCCAGGAAGTGATGATCAGGAGGGAACAGATGCTGCACTCTGCTGAGGGCCCTCTGCCCCTTCCTTTAAGCAAGTAGGGTTAGGGTCAGCACTTGGACCCTAACAAGTTTGGTGACATGTCAGAAATTCTAAAATGATGGTTACCCTTCAGTTTAATTTGTTGGGATATATACATATTGTAGGTTTGCACAGTATGAGAGAGAAATCTATCTGACTGTGCTCATGCTTGTTTGTTAGTACTTAAACCAGTTAGCACTTAGAATTGTCCCATTAGTCAACTAGGGAATGGGATGTCAATATTGTTGGGTGACTGTTTTCAGTTCATAGTTCACATTGTAAAAGTTTAAAATTCTGCACTTATCTCACTTTTCATTGGTTGTTGTTGTTGTTGTTGTTGTTTGATTGCACAGTTTGAGTTCACTTTTACCACTTTGATAGTTTAGAAGGATGTGTGTTTTCCCCCAAAACATTTGCACTATGATGTACACACAACCCCTTACTAAGACACCATGTATAGATGTATTGTACTTTTTTCTTAATTACATTTTTTATTAATTTTTCGTAATGGTTCTCTGTGTGCTCACTGCCATGCTCTGTCTGGTATAATTTTTATAAGGCTCACTTGCTTCCTCACTCACTTTTAATGGTTCTCTGTGTGCTCACTGCCATGCTAGGTCTGGTATAATTTTTGGAAGGCTAACTGGCTACCGCTTCTACCTTGTTCACTCTGTCCTCACCGCCATGCTGTGTCAGGCTGAATTTTTGGGTGTTTTATGATATGCTACCTCTGTTTTAATGGTTCACTGTGTTCTCACTGCCATGCTGTGTCAGGCTGAGTTTTTGGGTGGTCCATATGCCTACCTCTGTTTTACCAGGCTGTTGCACAGAATTAGACATAATGGTGCCATTAGGCAGCCTCAGAGGCATGCATACATGCTGCCTCTGCTGTTTCCTGTCCATTTCCGTTGTGTTTCCATCAATTTCTGAGGTGGATAGGTTTTCACACGACCTTCCCTCTACCGAACTTGAGTCTCCCATTGACTTCAAAGGGGTTTGTTACTCAAAACAAGCACTCGAGTATTGGGAGATATTCGTTTCGAGTAACGAGTACCTGAGCATTTTAGTACTCGCTCATCACTAATTCTATTTTAATTTTTTCCCTCTTACACAGCAAATACTAACTGAGAAATACCACTCAGGCCCCCTCCACACGTCCGTGTCAGTTTTTACTGTCAGGAAATCCTGATCAGGAGGCCTCAAATGTCATCAGGAAAGTATCAGGATTTCACCGCCGCACACCTGAGGTCCGGGGGGGGGGTCCGTCAGGTGCCGGGCGGGGCCGCACACCTGAGCTCCGGGGGAGGGCATGGCACTGAGTGTCGCTGGGTGAGGGGGCCGTCAACCTGAGGTCTGGGGGGGGGGGGTCCGCTGAGCGAGGGGGCCGGGCGGGGGCCTCCAACCTGTGCACACCAGGACGCGCGGCACCAGGGAGCAGGAGGACGGGGGAGCCGGGTGCAGGGTGAGTTGTGGGGGAGAGGGGTATAGGCGTTGGGGGGTGCGTAGGCAACCCGGAATCCCGACCACTTTCCTGATGTACATCAGGAAAGTGCCTGTGATTCCGGTGCTCCCATAGACTTCTATGGGGGCGTCCGGGCCGGAATTCTGGACAAAAATAGGACATGTCCTATTTTTTCCAGATCATTTTTCCGGAACGGACACCCTTCCGGAGAAATCCGGAAGGGTGTCCGTGCCTCATTAAAGTGTATGGGTCCGGAAAACTGTCCGGATTTTCTGATAGAAATCCGGGTGGTTTTTCCGGACGTGTGAAGGGGGCCTCACTATTTATTCCCCCTATTCCAATGTTTCTAGAAATCCCCCATATGTGGCCACCTTTTTTATTTCAGTTTTTTTTTTTAGCGATTATACCTTGTTACAGAGGCCTTGTGGTGCCAAAATATTTGTGTAAGATGAGTTGACATTTCCATCTGTACCATTCTGAGGGACATGTGACACCCTAATCATTTTTTATAATTTTTTTATGAGGTTGTATGAATAAAAAACACTATTTAGCAGTTGTTTTTCACAATTTTTTTGTATCCCGTATATTATACTTTACATATGACATGTTATTTTTATTCTTCAGGCTGGTACAATTACAGTGATATCAATTTTATATAGCTTTTGTTATAGTTTATGGAATTTATACTATAAAAACTGTTTGTGTCTTGCATATTGTAAGAGCAGTAATATTTTTTTAGTAATTATTTCACCAGTGGAGTTATGTGAGGGCTTTTTTTTGCGGCATGAGCTGATGTTTTTAGTGGTTCACCTTTTGGGTATATGTGACGTTTTGATTCTATATTTTTAGGGGGTGGGATTAACAAAAAGTCATTTTGGTTATTTTTTTTTTTTTTTTACAGCGGTAATAGGGTGGGATTATTAATGTAACGGATTAATAGACGGTCATTGCAAACACAATACCAAATATATGTCTCATTTATAGGGGATCATTTATAAAGGGGCATGGGGAATGTGTATATTTATTTATTTATTTATATTTATTTAATTTATTTATTTATTTGTGTATTTATGTATGTATGTATGTATGTGTGTGTGTTTTAACTTTTATAGGTGTATATATAATACATTAAAGCACATGATCAGTGTATTATACAAAGAATGAGCTCTCAGAACCTGACAGCTCATTCATACGGAAAAAAAAAAAAAAAATAGGACGCACATCTATGACTCTGTTTACACTGCAGGTTACACGCTGCTTGTGGCTAGAGTACAGACAAAAAAAAGAAGGTGCAACAGCAACCCACAGGTGCAAGGGCGTACCGTGTATACTGCTCCCAGCGTACACACGGTAAACACCTGCTCTGTAGATATTAAAAAGTGAGGATCTTAGCAAACTATTTGATCAAAGAGAGGGTACCATGTCGCCGAATTAAGGTGTCCTTGAGACATGGTCCTTACTCTAGCTCATTCATACGATCAGGTCTCTGTCTCAGTGCAGGGGCCTGATCGTTTTATACCATAGCATCCCAGATGCATTAAGTAGCATCAGGTTGCTATGGTAATCCCCCGTTGTTGGGGACAGCGGGCGGAGGCAGGGAAAGAATGACGTTCCCGAAACATCACTTTGCGGCACGGGGTTAAACATCTTTTTTTTTCCCCTCAGATTCAATGATTTCCTAGACAAGTAGTTACCCGGACTGTGCATTCACTTTACATATTCTCAGCCGATATAGAATATGGGAATAACATTCTTCTTTATTTCTCTGTGTTTAACTTTTCTACCTTTTTTCATGCAGGTACTTTTTTACCATGGTATGGTAGCATATTTTTGCAACAAATAACTCTGATGATCTCACTCTATTCCAGCCACAATAAAATAGCTTGTGTTATTGAACTTTATCTTACACTGTCTAGGCACTCTAGCAACCTGCAGTCCAGTCTGCACTGTTCCTTTATAACTGAAAGTGTCAATCATGTCATTCTTTGCTATGTCTGCCATGTTATTTTCTGAAGTTTGCAAGTTTGCATTTTATTTCTATCTAAAAAAAAGTCTATCTCTCTATCGCTTTTTGAGAAATCACCCAAGGCTGCTCTAAATCTAAAAGCCCTTTCTCAGAGATTACGAGCCAGTGTGAGCTCTGGAAAAAAGAGAGAATTTTCTGCTCAAGGCCAAATAGCTTCAAAGCAAAGAAATCTCCAGAGTCAATGTGAAAGCGCTGAAACTGTCAATGTCAACTTGCAGCTTGCATGGTGAGTGTAAAACTTCAATAATGACATCATGGAGGAGAGGACAAAGGGCAGGGAAAACACAGGGAAGTGCCAGGGATCTTCAAATCTCTGAAACCTTGGAGGATTTATCTGGACTAACACTTCTACGCACAGTCATTGGGGTCTTAGGCTATACTGATTAAGGATTTAGCGTATTCAAAGGCTTTTTGACTGATAGCAGTAAGCGTGACAAAGTTTTCAAAACATCCTTTCGATTGCAGTAGATTCTCCTTTTTTTGTACCTTTTGATCATTTTCCCCCCTTTTCTCAATCTTTCTTGCTGCACTTTTGATCTAAAATGGCCTGTTGACATTATAACCTTTTAAAAAGATTATGGGGGATATTAATCAAGGCTTATGCCTAGCACAGACCGGTGAAAGATTGCATTTTCAGTGCAAAGCTCAGGATTGGGCAAAATTCTGTGACTTTTTACCCAAGTAGGCAAGGCACATGGCTTAGTGCAAATGCAGACCCCACAGGTGTGTGAATGACAGCAAATATTTAAACCTCTTAATGACAGCTAATACGCCTTTTCATGACGTAATTAAAGTTTTACTGTTGCTATAACTTTCAAAATCAAAAACAACAGTAGATGTCATATACGACAAATTTGCAATTTACATTCATTATTTTTTGTTGTTATCATGCTGTAAAACAAAGCTATATTTACCAGAAATCCAGGTCCAGTCTCCTGAAGCCAGATTTTTAGTCTTGTGCTGGTTGAAAAACGGTTGGTGCTATCCAAAAAAAATGTGCTCCAAAGACATTCACTATTTTGTGTAACAGAAAAGTTTAATATAAAAAGCACAAAAACATGACACGTTTCAGGGGCTTGTACCCCCTTCATCAGATATAGACAAGTTGTCGCTATGCCACTGGTCACAGATCAATGCGTCCATCAATCAAATTGCATCTCTCTGTGAGCGCTCAGATGACCAGGTCTTCCTGTGTTTGGTCTCTGTTTTTTTTTTTCCCAAAGAAATTAAACACAGGAAGTCCTGTGTTTCCCATGATAACTAAAAATAATAATAATAATAATAATAATAATGTAAATTGCAAACATGCTTTACATCACATCCTTTAGATCAGGGGTGTCAAACTCAGGCCCTCCAGCTGTTGCAAAACTACAAATCCTATCATGCCTGGGCGGCCAAAGCTTTAGGGTCCTTATTCTAGGCTTCTTATGGCAAACCTAGAATACAGGTTTGCGGGTCTGGCTGCCATAGAGATGTGTTGGACCAAAGACCCCGACATCCGGAACATCTAGATAAGTAAACAGCACTGTACACTCTTTACACAATCTGACCACAACATGTTTCTCCATTCCCGATTGATACAGCCGGGCCTGACTGAGGCAGACTCTATGACCAAACTGCCAATCGGACAGGTAACTATTAGACCTCTTGTTTCCTCAAGAAAGCAATAAACAAATATTGGTGTACTATAGAAAGCGATGAGGTATTGAGGGAGGTTGCAGGACAGAAACCAATATAAAAAGAAAAGGGTACTATAGGAGACAAATTAAAAATTATCAGAGTAGAACAGAAGGACATGAAAATTGGCTGACTAAAGATATGCCAAAAGGAGATAAAAATTTTTTATCAATGTATACAGTGTAAAAAAAATGTTGCTAGCCAATATCTAAAACTAGGAGGGAAAGATTGGAGAGTGAAGCAATTAATTACTTTGTAGTTTATGCAGTTTTCTGCCCTTGCAATAAATATTATATTGGCAAAACAATTAGCTACAAGGCTTAGAAAACACTGTTACTACATTGTCACTGGAAAAGATGCCCCTAGGTCAGGGCTAGGCTGGGACTGAAGTTCAGCCCTGGTATTGGATGGCTTGCCATCTGGTTTATGTAACATATTTAAAGGGGTTTTCCAGCACTTAAAAACTTTTGATTTTGTACTGTTGTTATATAAAATATAATAAGCATGTTATGCATACGTCTCCCCCAGGGTCCTACTGCAGCGTCTCTGATTTCCCTGCTAACCGCTGTCAGCACCACTTCCGAGACAAGCTTGTCTCAGCAATAACAGCCCGCTCAGCCAATCACTGGCTGAGACAGGATAGCACCAGCTGATTGCCTAAGTGGGCTGTCACTGCTGAGACAAGCTTTTCTCAGAAGTGGCACTGGCAGCGACTAACGGGGGAACCAGAGACGCTGCAGGGGGACACTGGAGGAGTGTTAAGATGTAAGTATAAGATGTTTATTATATTTTATATAATGACAGCACAAGTTATTAAGTGCTGGGTAACCTCTTTAATAAAAAAAAAAAAAAAAAAAAAAAAAAATTGGCTGGTGTTTTTCATGCAATTTTTTTTTATTTTTTTTACATTTTACAAAATGCAGCAGGGCTTCAGGGCTCCACACATACAGTCAGTGCTTCTACTCCAACGCAGCAATAGATCTGCTATTTGCAAAACTGAAGCAAATAAAATGTTTCAAAACTCAGCTCTGTATGCAATGAACAAGTGAGACAGAACGTCTGACTTCTCACTCCTGACCTCTCACTCCTGACAAGTGAGAGATCAAATATCACTTCATTTTGTTACCTGAATACTGCAAGCTAGGGCTGCCTAGCAATTGAAGTGAAAGTGAAACTCAAACTGAATAGGGACTTGTAATACCTAACTACTGACATTTCAGAGATCAGAGATGACACATTATTTGATCAGAAGTCAGGTATAAGTAGTCAGGAGTCAAAAGTTAGTTGTCAGGTGTCAATGGTCATAAATCAGTAGTCATAAGTCAGTAGTCAAAGTCAGAAGTCAGTGGGCAAAGTCAGTTATCAGAAGTCAGTTATCAGAAGTTAGTTGTCAATACTCAGAGTATCAGAGTCAAGTGTCACACTTGTGTTAAATTCTTGACTTTGACTTCTGACTATGTCCTGATATGGACACTGTACATATGACATGAAGAGGCAGATCGCGAAAAATGCAAAATGTAAAGTAGCTAATTTGTTTAAGATTTAATTAGGTACCTTCCACAATAGAATTTTATTTCTGATTATCCTCTTGGCGTCCCATGTCGTATGTGGTATGTCATGGCGCTGCTAGGAGGGGTTTAGAGGGGGTTACGCAGGGACCCCGCTCTGAACAGCACCATTATTAAGCGCTGCGGAATCTGTTGGCGCTATACAAATAAATTTATTATATTTATTATATTATTGAAACAAACAAAAGTGTTGGACATGCACAACTCAATGTAAATGGTGGGTGCTAAATGGTAAGCATATAAACCAATATAATTATACCAAAGAAACAGCTATGCCAAATTCATAAACCATAGCACACCAAGTAATGTAATAAATAAAAGTACTTTATTATAACAGGTACAATATTAGATATCAATGATCCCCCAAACTTAAAAACAATTAAAATGTATAGCACACAAGGGGGTACCCGGTATAGTACCACCCACAATGACACCCCAGTCTAGGTGTATCAACCACCCTGTAAGTAAAGTGCACGTGCAATATATTGGTAATCAATTGTAAACCTAATTTACACCAACAATCAACAATACTATTAGAAATAAATGCTGTAAGCAATATCACCCAAGGAATAAAGAAACTGTTTTAAGACACTAAAGTGAAATTCAGATCGGATGATAATAGGTATAAGCACAAAAAGCAATATCACCTAATGAATAGAGGAGCTGCTTTACAAATAGTGAAGTGAAAATCAGATCAAATAATATAATGAGATATCACCATAAGTACAGAAAACAACAGGGTGGTGATGGGGTGTCAAGGGACATAAGATATTGCTTTTTGTGCTTATCTGATGATTGATATCTAATATTGTACCTGTTATAATAAAGTACTTTTATTTATTACATTACTTGGTGTGCTATGGTTTATGAATTGATTATATTATTGGCGCTCCCTGTTGGCTGATTTCTACTGCACCTCACCAATACCAAGGGTGTCCCTGTAATCCTCTCAGGAAACAGTATTAGGGAGTTGACCCCTGGGGAAGCTACAAGATCCATCATTATCACCAACATCTGGGTGCAGCCCTCCTTCAACCTCTGTGGCAGATCTCCTCAGCAAAGTGAGTTATAGGAACCAGCCTGTGACAAGACTTTATTATTGCTTTAATATACTTTCTCCTTATTAGCAGGGTTAGACAGGTAGCTCAGCAAAAACAATTTTCTTTCAAATTAACTAGTGCTAGAAAATGCCAGAGATTTGTAATTTACTTCTATTAAAAATCCACTACCTATCAGCTGCTGTATGTCCTGCAGGGAGTGGTATTCTTTACAGTTTGAAGACTCCAGAAAATGTTTCTGCAAGGACCCTGCAGAGGCGTGGTTCCCTCTTCCCAATGGCGCAGGTGACCAGATACCAGCCACCACAAACTCTGGTATCTGGATCGATTCACCTGCGCCATTGTAAAGAGGAAACCACGTCTCTGAAGGGTCCTTGCAGAAACATTTTTTGGAGTCTTGTTTCCTCACAACAGTTTGATCATGAGGTCCCTCTGATTGACTGCCTTCAGTAGCGTTGTGCCTATTATTTGCACAACTCTAATAGATGAGTGCGTTGAGAAGCCCTGTTGGAGGTTATATTGCTATACCTGCTGGTCTCAGATGCTATTGCACTAGGAAGCGCCCTTTTTCTTTTTCTTTTGTAGTTACAGTTTGGAGAGCGAGAGATGTTTTCTGTAGGGATTGGCTACTGATCTAGACAGTTCCTGTCATTGAAAGAGGTGTCAGAAGAGAGCAGTGTGTCAGACTGGAAAGAATACACCACTTCCTGCAGGACATACAGCAGGTTAAACGTACTGGAGGACTTGATATTTTTTTAATAGAAGTAAATTACAAATATCTGGCCCTTTCTGGCACCAAAGTCCATAACAAATTTTGGTTCGGGAAGTGCGGTTCACTCATCTCTAGTCTTGAGGTATCATACATTTATGTTTGTGCTGCACATACTGTACATACATTCCTCATTTGCTGTTTTCTGTGTCCTCCCAGTGGTGGAAAATCAAGTTTTGTTCCCAGCCTTTCACCCCACATTATTACTAGAGATGAGCGAACCTCGAGCATGCTGGAGTCGATCCGAACCCGAACATTCGGCATTTGATTAGCGGTGGCTGTTGAAGTTGGATAAAGCCCTAAGGCTATGTGGAAAACATAGATATAGTCATTGGCTGTATCCATGTATTCCAGACAACCTTAGAGCTTTATCCAACTTCAGCAGCCTCAGCTAATCCAATACCGAATGTTCGAGTTCGGATCGACTCGAACCCGAACCCGGTTCGCTCATCTCTAGTACCGATAGATAGAAAGAACCGATCATGGTGTAAAAACACCTCACACAGCCCTATAGACCAAAGGATAAAAGGATAAACGCGTTATAAGCATAGACCAATTTTAAGTTTATTTTCTGTAAAAGGTTTAAAAAATTTTTAAAAAACATTAAATAATATAAAAGTTATGGATGTTGCATATAGTTTTAATCGTACTGACTTGAGGAACATATATAACATGTAAGTTTTACCATAGGACGAAGGGCGTAAAAATGATGCCCCCCCCCCCCCCATTTAAAAAATTGCTTTTTTTTCCCCCTCAGTTTCAATTTTCCTCAATAATTTTTTGGGGATTTGCAGCGTGTTTTATGCAAAAATTAAGTCTGCCATTGCAAAGTAAAATTAGTGGCACAAAAAAATAAGGGCTCATGTAGGTCTGTAGGGGAACAAATGCAAGTGCTACGGCCTTTTAAACACAAGGAGGAAGAAACGAAAAGGCAAAAACGAAAATTCGCTCTGTCATTAAGGGGTTAATAAAAAATAGATTATACATAAAGAAAAATATGAAAACATATTTGCTATTAAACTATCACATTCCTGATCTTGCACGGTAAACGTCACAAGCGAGAAAACCCACAAAAGTGCAAAATTGCAGGGTTTTGGTTACATCCAGAAAAAATTGAATAAAAAGTAATCAAAAAGTTGCATATTTGCAAGCAATATACCAATAAAAAGTACAGATTATGGTGCAAAAAAAATCTCTTAAATAACCAGGTTCCAAGCCAGACGAAGCGCCGTAGTAGGCGTGAAACATTTGTTGCTCCTCATGTGAACGCACCCTGCTGTACACCTCCCCTCTCCCCGCTGACCTCGCTCCAATGTGTCTTCAATAAACCCCCTGCAGCTTTTAGTCGGTGAGTGCAAGACTCTGTTTCTGTTTGTATCCATTTACCACTGCCTCATTGTTGTCTTATGCACCGCGACTTTGACGGGTTGGATATTGTCTCGGATACATCTTGCTCCACAGTCCTACGTGTAACCCAGAGCACCGCAAATCAAGTGGTGCTGGTCAGCCCTTCCTTAACCCTGTCATAACTTTTCATATGTTGCTGCCCATGGTGAGACTAACAATTCATTCTATACTTTTCTATACTTGTTATTATCCATTCAGTCTCCTCCCCCTAGTTTTGAACTGCTGTTGTCTGCTGAAGACACAAAAACTGGGTGTGAGCTTTTCTATCTGTCTACTGCTCCTCACCCTCCCTTTCAAGATGTCTGATATAAACAAGTTCCTGGCTGGCATTATCTGCAAATTTGTAGCTTCTTTGTAATGCTGGGAGGGTGTCACGAATGTGTCTGTGCTGAACTCTGTGCACCCCTCGGCTTGTGCTGTGCTGTCGAAACAGTGCTGATATTCAGGGTTTTTGTATGTATTGTGCAGTGTCTCAACACTGACCTGTTTATATCTGGATGTTCAGCCCCACCCATTTGCTGTGTTAATCTGAGGACAAGTTGCTGATGGACTAACTCTGAAGGGAGGGGGAGAAGGAGGGGGAGAAGGAGGGGGAGAAGGAGAGAACAGTTTTTTTGTCTTTAGCAGAAAGCAGCAGCTCATAACTGGGTGAAGGAGACTTAAGTATAATAAGTATGGAATTGTTAGTATCACAAAGAGCAGCAACATAAGAAAAGCTATGTTTGAGCAGAATATCCCATTAAGGGGTCACAGTGTAACTGTCAATTCAGACAAATTTGCAGAAATTAATTGTGATTTTAAGAAACACTGTGATAATTAGTTAAATGAGCTTCCTTTTGTAATTACAAAGCTGTTTTCCAGCCTTCCCACCCACCCTCAATTCTTATCTGTTCATTATTAAGACAAGGTCATCTATATTACAAAGAAGCAAAATGAAGATAGGAGGGTGGGGGTGATCGATCAGAAAGAGGAGATAATCAGCCCTGTTGTTTGGAGACTGTTTGGTCACATAAAATGCTGGATTCACAGGTCAGACTGCTCTGTGCTTGTCTGGAAACTTGGAGAGGTAAGATTACTTGATGTTGTGCTGTACTGTGCTGGACTGGCTCCTATACTGGAAACTGCACTAGCTGGTTCTCTCCTCTCCATGCTCACTCATCCCCCTAGGCCACACCCCCTCTATAGGATTTACTGGACACAGCAAACCCACCTTCACTTTGCTTCTCTATGACAGATAAGAAGTAAGGAGGGGAGGTGGGAAAACAGCCTTGTAAGTACAGAAAGAGGCTATTTTGCCTAGTAAAACCTATTACAGAGTTTCTTATATTTGTTAAATTGATTTCTGCTAAATAGTTTGAAATGATAGTTACACTTTAAGCATCAGGGTACACTGATAATCATGATAAAGAATTTGCCAGGACAGGTAAGGGTACATAAAGGGAACACACATAGATAGGTGAAGCCCTGACACTGTCCCACACCCACTGTCCCTGCCTACTTGTCTCAAGACTAGTAATGAGCAAATAGTATTCGATGGAATAGCTATTCAATCGAATAGTACGCTATTCACACTATTCAACTGCGTTTGAATATTCAAGCAATAACGCAGTAAAAATTTGATTTGCCTTGCAACATGCGCTTTTTTCCAGTAAATAAATATGCAGGGGGGGAGTGGAAGGACAGGCACTAGGAATAGGCAGGACTTAAAAAAAAAAACTCTAACTGTGATTGGCTGGCTAAACTATGTCACCTCCTGAATATAAGAATAGTGGATTTCAGATTCATTTCACTTGCTGGTTGGAGCTAGAGAGGAACAGATTGTACACCAGGGAGAGAAAGCTTTCAGGTGAAGTTAGGTAGGAAGGGACCTCCAAAAGCCCTAAGGGCTAAAAGTATAAAAAACATACAGTAAGAAGCTGTTGTGAGACAGGCAGTGTGTTCAGACATCTACTGATACATGCATCATACTGATACAGCCGTGCATACGGCTGTATACTGTGATTGCAGGATAATACCTGTTATCTTGCTACTACTGATTTGTGCAGTCTGCATCCTGTAAAGGAGTTGAACGGCTCTTTCATTTTATTATTGTAAAAAACAATTATATATCCGGTAAACTGCTGTATACTGCAATTGTAGGATAATACCTGTTATCTTGCTACTACTGATTTGTACAGTCTGTGTTCTGTAAACGAATTGAACGGCTTTCATTTTATTATTGTAAAAACCAATTATATTTCCGGTATACAGCTGTATACTGTGATTGCAGGATAATACCTGTCATCTTGCTAATATTGATTTGTGCAGTCTGCGTCCTGTAAAGGAGTTGAACGGCTCTTTCATTTTATTATTGTAAAAAAAAATTATATATCTGGTATACAGCTGTATACTGTGAGTGTGGGACAATACCTGTTATCTTGCTACTACTGATTTGTAGTTATTGTTAATTTTCATTATTGCGTATTCCACACTGCACCTAACCTAATACGTATGCATGTGCGTACCGCTGCGTACCGAAACGTTTGCTTCTAATTTACGTTCGTAATTTCTTTGTGAATGTTCGGCAAACACGAACACTAACCGATCACAAACATTTTTTTTTGTTTGTTCGGGTTCGGGATCCGAACCAAAAATTGGGATGTTCGCTCATCACCAGTGTTAGATGCATGCAGAGGTGTTGGCATAATTTCCTGAGGTTTCATTGTAAACTTGGTGACCTTCTAGTGGTCGAATATTGATTTCCAGGTCCCAAGTATTTTTCTCCCATAGACTTTAATGGGATTCAATATTCGTTCGAATATACAAATATCGGGAGCTATTCGAATCAAATTTTGAATTGTCGAATATTTCACTATTCGCTCATCTCTACTTAAGAACACCCTAAAGGCCCTATTACATGGAACGACTATCAGGCGTTACGGCCGATAATCAACCATGGAATAGGATGCAACGATCAGCCAACATCGTTCATGTCGGCTGATCATTGAAGTTGTCTGTCTTTCGGCTACGCCGAAACGTGCGTTGGGGTGGGGGCCGCCGGTGGACACATTGATTTCTATCATTTACGGTATGACACTTTGGTATCCTTTTCACTAGTTTAGATCTATGAATTCTAGCACTCTTTTAGCTTGTTTACTATATAATTATTTACTCATAGCTCTTTCTGTACTATACCCAGCACTTTAGTCTACCATCCATTTATCTATTTATTTATTTACTCGTGTCCATCAGTAGCAGCCTCCTCATTGTATGTTTGTCGTTTTTAACATTCTGTCAGCCATGGATCATTGTGTATTTATTTATCATTTTGTTATTGTATTGTAATTTTAACAATAAAATTCATATGTTGTAATATATTAGAGGTTCAGTTGTTCTTTTATTGGTATTTAGTTTGCTACTAGAACCCGCAGTTCGTAATATCAATACCTATCCCCCATACATTAGAGTAGTATTGGTAGCATCTTGTATGGTGGAGTTCTACAGTCTTTATATATGTGTTATTGATCATTGAAGTTGTCTGTCTTTCAACGTGTTGAAAGACAAATAACTTATATAACAGCAATCTGCTTGCTGTGCACCGCCGACCGAGAGCGGCGGCAGCAGACCGCCGCTATATGCCATGGGCTGCCCGGACAATCAGCGATCACCCGGGCAGCCCCCCCGCACCTCCCCCTTGGCAGCAGCGAACGGGGAACACGGAGCAAACATGCGCTAATAGTGCTTGTTTGCTCCTCACTGTCGGCCCGTGGAATAGGGCCTTAAATGATAGTGAACAACTGGAATAAGCTCTGGAATAAGGGCAAACTTAAGACAAAAAGACAAGACAAAACCAACAAAACACAATGGAGGATGGTTGGCAACAAACAGGTCCGAACCAGGAGAATCAAAACACAGACCAAATCGCAGAGCAAAAGTTCAGAAACAAGCTGAGGTCAGGTATAACAGGAACTGAGATTTAGCAGGAATAAGGAGCATGAAATAGGTACAGCAAGTGAAATCCTATAGCAGGCAACAGGCAAAGGATAGAACAAAATTGTCGGTCTCCAGCTTCTTAAAAATTCCAATTCTTTATTTCAAAATCACATTTAAAATCATAGCTTTTAAAATCACGCCGACGCGTTGCAAGGTAAACACCTCTTAGTCATGGCACTGTGTGTGACGATACGCGTTGGGTCTGCACCAGGGCATCTGCTCTCATGTAATTGAATTGGTGTTGTATACATGGTTTGGCTCCCTTTCTATACTAGAGGTTTACATTGGTGTTTACAATGATTAGTGATGAGCGAGCATGCTCGTCCGAGCTTGGTATTTGATCGAGTATTAGGGTACTCGATGGTACTCGTTATTCGGACGAGCATCTCACGATAACTCGAGAAAATCTCATCAGCCATTTCCTGTAAGTTTGGGCGCTATTTCTCAGCCAATAAACATGCAGGAGACTCTTTGGTACATCCTGCAATCACGTGGGACCCATACATGTCGATAGCGGCGATTGGTTGGCCAGATCAGATGACCCTGCCATATTAAACGCGCAGCCGGCAGTACTTGCTTCAGACGCATGCTGTGAGAGATCAGGGACAGAGCTGCTGCTGGTCAGGGAGAGTGTCAGTGTAGGATTTAGCGTTCCAGTAGGCAGGGTATATACTAGCAATACAAACAAACAGCCCTTTTCAGGGCTTAAAAGCATTTTTTAATAGTATTACTACAGACTGCTGGCTGGGAGTTGCAGTGCTGCTACCACGATTTCAGCAGCACACTGGTGATCGGCTGCTAGCAGAAAGGGGACATTAGGTGTTGCAAACAGACCCCTAAGAAGTACTCCTTTTTTATTTTGGGGCTGGTGGTGCTGCTGTACTACATTGGATTGCTGGGATTTGTAGTACACCTGCATAGAACTTCACTGCTCATTATACGGGGGTGTCAGAGAGTGTGTCTAGGTCCAGCCACTACCACATTGTACCGTACAGCCCCCCCTAAACTAGTGGGTACTACACTGTATTGCTGGGATTTGCAGTACACCTTTATAAAACTTCACTGCTCATTGTAAGGGGGTATCACAGCGTGTATCTAGGTCCAGCCACTACCAGATTGTACCGTACAGCCCCCCCCCCCCCCCAAACTAGTGGGTACTACACTGTATTGCTGGGATTTATAGTACACCTTTAAAAAACGTCACTGCTCATTGTAAGGGGGTATCACAGCATGTATCTAGGTTCAGCCACTACCAGATTGTACCGTACAGCCCCCCCTAAACTAGTGGGTACTACACTGTATTGCTGGGATTTGTAGTACACCTTTATAAAACTTCACTGCTCATTAAATGGGGGTATCACAGCGTGTATCTAGGTCCAGCCACTACCAGATTGTACCGTACAACCCCCATCTAAACTAGTGGGTACTACACTGTATTGCTGAGATTTGTAGTACACCTTTATAAAACTTCACAGCTCATTGTAAGGGGGTATCACAGCGTGTGTCTAGGTCCAGCCACAACCAGATTGTACTGTACAGCCCCCCCTAAATTAGTGGGTACTACACTGTATTGCTGTGATTTGTAGTACACCTTTATAAAACTTAACTGCTCATTGGACGGAGGTATCACAGCGTGTATCTAGGTCAAGCCACTACCAGATTGTACCGTACAGTCCCCCCCAAACTAGTGGGTGCTACACTGTATTGCTGGGATTTGTAGAACACCTCTATAAAACTTCACTGCTCATTGTAAGGGGGTATCACAGCATGTATCTAGGTCCAGCCACTACCAGATTGTACCATACAGCCCCCCCTAAACTAGTGGGTACTACACTGTATTGCTGGGATTTGTAGTACACCTTTATTAAAGTTCACTGCTCATTGTAAGGGGGTATCACAGTGTGTATCTAGGTCCAGCCACTACCAGATTGTACCGTACAGCCCCCCCAAAACTTGTGGGAGCACAAGTATTTTTCCTGATTTCTGTATTTCATACGCAAGGCCTATCTAAGTTCCATACTGTGCAGTGTCCATAAAATGGTGAACCCCAGGAGGCCGTGGTTCAGGGCAGGGTGACACAGCAGCATCTGTTGAGGAGGTAGCAGTGGCACACCGCAGACGTCCAGTCCCTAGCTTCTTTGCCCAACTTACGGGGTCTCAAGGTAGACCGATATTGAAACTGCAGCAGTGTGAACAGGTGATCACGTGGATAGCGGATAATGTGTCCAGTAACTTATCCACCACCCAGTCTTCCACGCAGTCCACCCATGCTACCCAAGGGAGTGGAACCCTTGCTCCATTAGCTCAGCTTCCTTCCCCACAGCCTGGATCCTCCAGGGAAAGAAGGGATTCAGATCCACCACCATGCTCCCAGGAACTCTTTTCTGGACCCTTCCCTGAGTCTGAGCAACCGGAGCAGTCGATCTGTCCTGATGCCCAAACTATGCAGCTCACGCAGTCAGTGGGTGATGAGAGTGGGGACTTGCAAGCGGGGTTGGAAGAGGTGTCTAATGATGATGATGAGACCCGGTTGTCAGACAGTGAGGTTGTTGTCATGGATGTAACTCAAAGTGAGGAGGAGAGTGAAAAAATGGAGTTGACAAAAATGACGTTTAGGATACACACGGCCACAGTTAATAGTTTGTTAATGCTGTTTGTGCCTTAAAGGGGAGGGTAACTATCACTTTATAGAACGATTGACGTGACTATAGTGACTATAACTTTTATATTGACATGTCAGCCTCCTTACCCCCAACAGTTGCCAAAATAGAGCAGAGGCGGTCAGGTCGTCACCTTTTTGTTTCTGTTTATCTATCCGGAAAGTGATGATCAGGAAGGAACAGATGTCGCACTCTACTGAGGGCCCTCTGCCCCTTCCTTTAAGCAAGTAAGGTTAGGGTCAGCACTTGGACCCTAACAAGTTTTGAGACATGTCAGAAATTCTGAAATGATGGTTACCCTTCAGTTTATCCCAATTTGTTGGGATATATACATATTGTAAGTTTGCACAGTGTGAGAGAGAAATCTATCTGACTGTGCTAATGCTTGTTTGTTAGCGTTTAAACCAGTTAGCACTTAGAATTGTGACTTGTCACATTAGTCAACTAGGGATGTCACTATTGATGGGTTATTATTTTTCTGTTCATAGTTCACATTGTAAAAGTTTAGAGGACCCTGCCAATTTAAATTTTTGCGTTTTCGTTTTTCCCTCCTTGTGCTTAAAAGGCCATAGCAATTGTATTTTTTCACCTAGAAACCCACATGAGCCCTTATTTTTTGCGTCACAAATGGTACTTTGCAATGACAGGCTGCATTTTTTCCTAAAGTACACTGCGAAACCAGAAAAAAATTCAAAGTGTGGTGAAATTGAAAAAAAAAAAAACACATTTCTTTTATTTGGGGGTATTCGTTTTTACATTATTCGCCCTGGGGTAAAACTGACTTGTCATATATGTTCCTCAAGTCGTTACGATTACAACGATATGTAACATGTATAACTTTTATATTATCTGATGGCCTGTAAAAAATTCAAACCATTGACATATATATGTTCCTAAAAATCGCTCCATTCCCATGCGGAATAGCGCTTTTATCCTTTAGTTTATGGGGCTGTGTGAGGTGTCATTTTTTGCGCCATGATGTGTTCTTTCTATCGGTACCTAGATTGCGCATATGTGACTTTTTGATCGCTTTTTATTACAATTTTTCTGGATTTGATGCGACTAAAAATGCGCAATTATGCACTTTGGGATATTTTTGCGCTTACACCATTTACCGTGCGAGATCAGGAATGTGATTAATTAATAGTTCGGGCAATTACACACGCGGCGATAGCAAACATGTTTATTTATTTATTTGTTTATTTTTATTTATAACATGGGAAAAGGGGGGTGATTCTGACTTTTATTAGAGGAGGGGGCTTTTTACTAATAACATCACTTTTATTTTTACTTTTACACTTATACTAGAAACCCCCCCGGGGGACTTGTAGTATAAGTGCACTAATCTCTCATTTAGATCTGTGCTGCATAGATATGCAGCACAGATCAATGAGATAGGCACATCGATTGCTTCCGGCTGCTGCAGCCGGAAGCAATCGAGTGCCGAGCTGGGATCAACGCCATTATGGCGCTGACCCCGGAAGGGGTAAGATGTGTGGATAGCTCCCCAATAGACACCAGGGAACGGCTGCATTCGGTAATCAGATGCAGCTGTCAACTTTGACAGCTGCATCCGATTACTGTATTAGCGGGCACGGCGATTGGACCGTGCCCCCTTATACCCGCGGTCCCGGGCTACATGCGGCACCTGGGACCGCAGCAGTTCAGAGCGCGGCCCCGCTCTGAGCGAAGTGAGGCGGCCCTGGACGTACGGGTACGTCCAGGGTCGCCTAAGGGTTAAAGTTCTGCACTTATCTCACTTTTCATTGATTGTTGTTTGATTGCACAATTTGTGTTCACTTTTACCACTTTGATAGTTTAGAAGGATGTGTGCTTTCCCCCCCAAACATTTGCACTATTATGTACCACACCACCCCTTACTAAGACACCATGTATAGATATATTGTACTTTTTCTTTATTTAATATTTTTTTAGTTTTTTTGGGGCTTTTTATTTTTTTTTTGCATAAGGTTCGTTTCTTTGGGCACTTAGCTGCACCCCTTTTTTTTACTTGTATTCTAGGTGAGCTCCCTCATATCTTAGATTGGAATTTGTTGGTATCAGCCCACTACACTATCTCCTACAAAAAGGACACTATTGTAATCAATATAAGTAATCTTTATTATCCAATTTCATAAAACATGATTTCACATATTAATAAAAGAAGCCAAATATCCATGCACATTAGGACAAAAATAATAATCCACAGGAAATTAAGAGCAGTATTGCACAAGAATCAGTAAGCAAGATGTATAGCAGTCTATAAGTAATGATTCATTGCACAATCCCCTTGCTGAAAAGTATTACACAGAAGCCCAGTGGCCCAATATTGTAAACATAAGGAGAAACAAGTTTACATATTAATCATACTACCTGTAGTTTAGCAGTGTGTGCACGCTCCACCCCAAAGAGATCTTGCTAGATTTAGACTTTTACATTTTATTAGCTATGGGATTTATATGTTTATCCCGGGCACTAGAAATGGCTTCCTGACTGACTGCTAAGCCGTACTATTACATGGAACAATAATCAGCAGAATCAGCACTATCCGGCCGACTATGGCTCCGTGTAATAAACACACCGATCAGCCGATGACAACGATCATCGCTGGTCGCTGGTATAGGTTCGGACCTATAATTGTTGGGCACCGACCACACACCGATACGTGTAATTGCGGTGTGCGGCCGGCAGCTGATGATATGCAAACAGAATACGTTACCTATCCATGCTGCTGGGCTCCTCTTGCGCTGTGCTTTTCACCAGGTCCCGCGCGCTCCAGATTCAGAGTTGCCAGTCTGAGCTGACAGGCGGCTCAGCCAATCACAGGGCGGGACCGCCGCGGGCAGTGATTGGCTGAGCGGCCTGTCAGCTGAGACAGGCCGATCTGAAGCTGGAGTACGCAGGACACGGGGAGAAGCAGAGCGCAAGAGAAGCCCTGCAGCATGGACAGGAAATGTATACAGTTTAAGCAAGGGCTGCAAGGACATCGCCAACAATGTCCTGGCGGCCCTTGTTAAACCATTATCAGGCCGTGTAATAGGCCCTGCACACGAGTGCCGAACTAGCAGATCGGCGCTCGTTTACAGTTATTATGAGTCACTGGTCAGCCCGTGGAATAATACCCTAAGTGTAGTCATAACTTCAAAACTGCAGGCACTTGTCAGGAGTGCTTGTAGTTAAAGGGACATTTGCAGAACCTTGGAGGCCACTGGGTTCTGCAAATGATTACAGCTCAGGGGGCCCAGTGTATTGCAGGAGCGGGTCATCAGGTCCTTTGATGTGGCAGGCCGCTATGGCTGCTACAGTGGTAGTTACGCCCCTGATTATTGTAGATTTATCAACCACATCTGCTGAAAGCTTATTCCAAGCATCTACTATTCTTCCAGTAAAGTAATATTTTCTCATGTGGTTTCTGATATTTCCCCCAACTAATCTCTCACTGTGTCCTCTTGTTCTTGTTCTCAGGTTTTTTTACTAAAAACATTTCCCTCCTGAACCTTATTTAGTCCTTTAACATACTTAAAGGTTTCAATCATGTCCCCCCTTTCCCTTCTTTCCTCCAGATTATAAAGATTTAAATCCTTAAGTCTTTCCTGATATGGTTTATGCCTCACACCCTCCACCATTTTTGTAGCCCATCTTCGGACCTGTTCTAATTTATCAATGTCCTTTTTTTTAGGTGAGGTCTCCAGGACTGGACACAAAATGTGACACTAGATGTGGTCTCACTAGAGCTCTATACAGCGGGATCACAATCTCCCTCTTCCTACTGGTTATACCTCTAGCTATACAGCCCAGCATACCATTTGCTTTCCCCACTGCCTGGTTGCACTGGTCACTCATTTTAAGGCTGTCATGTGGCACATTTTTGTTAGCCTTGTAAAGGAAAACAGGCGTACATTTTAGCTATATTTTTCACTAATTTCTTCAGTAAATACCAAAAAACGGCAGGAGACTGAAAACTGAGCAAGGAGAGGAACACATGGCAGTGCGTTTGTCTTCCCACTTGTTCTCCTAAACTGTTGGGGTCTGTACACTGTCAAAACTTTTTGACTAATGACAGGTAAACTTTACATTTTCGAAATTTAAAGGATATTAAACTTATTAAGTCTTTACGATTTTTAATTTCCAGATTGTGTGATTTGCCTACAAAGTTGTCACCGTATAGTCATAGCCTAAAAATATAAAAGGAACACAAGATATTACATTTATCACACACTGGAAGCTCCCTTACTTCATTCTGGCTGTAACCTCCTTTTAGAAGCTGGTTACTCAGGTGGAACAACTCCCTACACTGTGAATCCCCAGCCATCCTTAGAGACAAGAGCCCTAGAGGACTCAAAACATACATTTTTTTTGAAAGCCTGCTGCAATTACAATTCAATGGAACACTCTACAGTATCAGAGCTTTGTTCTAAATCGTAAAACATATTTTTTTTTCACGCAAGCCTGCAAGACAAATCTTTTAAGAGCAATCGTATATTTTACCACTAAGATGAAGATACAAACTTGGTGTTTACACGTATATAGCAGACAAGTTTAGTATGTTAACACAACACATATATTAGATGGTGCTTGTATACCAACAATTAGCTACAGAAGAAGCGGAATTTAACACAGCAGATGGTACAGCATAGCTGTTTATTATTTTTCTCTTTTGCAATTGGTTTCCAAAATTAACCCCTCACCTCTTACTTGAATTGTGATAGGATTGTAGTGTTTTTGCAAGCACTTTTCTCTGTGCTTTTGTTCGGAGACATAACTTAAAAGGGGTATTCTAGTATCAGAAAACTCTATTTAAATTTAAAATTTTAAATATTTAAAATGATCATTATAAGAGATATAATTTACTAACATAGTGTTATCACAAATTGCACATGTCTTCAGCATGCTTTTGTATGATTCCTCCCTGACAGAAAGCTTAAAGAGGATGTACCACCAGGTACATCCTCTTAAATTTAACACACCGATAGAGCGACGCCGACATGGGAAAGCCGGTGCAATGGTCCATTTTTTAAACCGCGGCCTGGTTCCCGTGTACGGCACCGTTCTATCCAGCAGTACCGGGCCGAGCTGAAGCACTGGAGGTTGGCCAGCCCGCCGTCAGTGGAAGGGAATTACCTCTCCTCTATGACGCCCCTCTATTAGAATCAATGGAGCCGCGTCATAGAGGGGAGGGAATTCCCTCCTACTGGGGGCGGGCCGGCCGACCTCCAGTGCTTCAGCTCGGCCTGGTACCGCTGGATAGAATGGCTCTGTACATGGAAACCAGGCATGCGGTTCAAAAACGGACCGCTGCACTGGCTTCCCCATGATGGCACCGTTCTATCAGTGTGTTAAAATCAAGAGGATGTACCTGGTGGTACATCCTCTTTAACATAGAAGAATTAAGAAATGTGGTACTGTGTCCAACTCCCTGACTCCTACCTCGCTCCCAAAACAATGCATCATCTTGTGATGTCACAGAAGACTTAGCTGGATTCTGTGTTTGATCTCTACCCCTTTACTTGGGGTGTTGTCACCATCTGTGACCATCTCCTACTGCCTACATCACCATCTCCCTCATATACACAGATACATATACATGTTTATTGGGACACATGTGTTGCCTTGTGATAAATGATGCCACATAAAGAGAAGATAGAAACTACAACAGGTGCTGCAACCTCACTGTTTGAGCAATAATCTGCTGTAAAATGAGATGTTATGCAGCGCTTCTAGGTGGGGAACTGGCTGTGTTGTACTCTATGAGGACTGGGGTATGGGCAAGGTAGGAGAGCTGTCATAAGAGCTAAGGGAAAGCATTGCATTCTGGGAACTGTAGTATTGAGCAACTGCGTAACCCGGAAGTACAGAAGTAAGATCTCCCAAACAAATGGATTTTTGGTGATTATTATTGTTGAGTGAGCACTAAACTGCTCAAGTGCTCGTTAGTCAAGTTATATATTTCATATATTTCAGAGATTGAGTGTGCAACTCAAGTATGGAACCCCATTGAAATCATTGGAAGAATCAAGCATTTAACCAGGTGCCCGCTGCTCGGCAGAGCAGAGGGTGCCTGGTTCACCTTTAAGGGACCTGTAAATAAAATTTACAAAAATTAGAACCAAAAAATGCAATAGGTTACTGCAAGACATATTAGAACTGCAGTGGTATTTCTTATGTGTCTTGAAGTATTGTATTGGGTTTTTATTCAAATTTTTGGCATATTTTGTTTATACATTCCTTCAAGGGACGAAATATAAAAAATTAAAAGGAAGAAATGTAATACTCTATGTGACTGCGGGACACATTTGTTCTAAAGTGTCTTGCAGTAACCCAAACACCACAATGTGCTCAGTGGAGCATAGTGTGTGATGCTTAATCAAGTACTGTGCTCTATAGAGCATGTTCGATCAACGCTAGCAGACATGTAAGCAATGCTATATGCTTTTGCAGCATGTTTCTTTTTACCTGATGTCTGAGTAATCAAAGTACTGAGAGTTCATTTTTATAGGTAGGCTATGTGCCAATCACCACCTTAGGGTATTCTCCCACTACCCATCATCAGGTCTTTTCTAGTAGCCAGTCATATTTCTCAGCCCCCTCACTCCCATTATCTCTCACTGTGCACAGACCTGCGTAATTGAATTTTTTGGCTATAAAATATGAAACATTATATGATAAGTATGACTAGAGATGAGTAAATCAAGTCATCAAGTGAGCGACTCAGAGGTAAGCAATGATATTGTAAGTAGGGATGGTCCGAAACTGCCGAGGTTCGGGTTCGTATGAACCCGAACGCTCGGCATCAGATTCCGCTATCTGCCCACTCCGCGCAGCGGGTGGATATAGCGGGAGGACCGCCTGGAAAACTGGGATACAGCCTTCGGTTATGGCTGTATCCCAGTTTTCCAGGCGGTCCTCCCGCTGTATCCACCCTCTCCACGGAGAGGGCAGACAGCGGGAATCATTTCCAAGAGTTTGGGTTCGTACGAATCCAAACCGAACTCGGTCCGGACCATCCCTAATTGTAAGCACCGCAGCTTCCACTCATTTATTCACCCTGCTATTTAGTGTAATATACAGGAGGAATGTACATACTTTGCATAGGTAATTACAGGGTATTCCATGCATTTCTTAATTTTTATCCAAATCAGAAATGAATCTGACCATCAGATTCACCAAACACAACTTCAGAGGAAACTCAGGGGATTTGCTCAACCAAATGTTTGTCTATCAGTTTAACTTTTTCTTTTCACCATTTGCTTTTTTTCAATTAATCTTATTTTTTTATATGCTATATAAGAAATTTTAGGGTTCTGCCCTCCTTAATGTCTTACCTTCAGTTAAGTAATGAAAACTTGTCAACTTTAAAAGATCAGATTTCCATTTTTTTTTCTTAAGATTTATGTTCAGAATAAGTTTTCATCAAATCTTTAAAAATTAGCTTCAAAATTTAGAATAGTTCCTTTTAAATATGAAACTCCACATAGGGAATATATAGGCAAAAAAAGGTAAACATCATGTTACTTTGGTTGTATTAGTATATTAGTATTGTTCTGACATTACTTCTATATGAAATTATTTATTTTATTGACATTATTATTTATATTTATTATTTGATTAACCCTAGCATTGCTTTTCAAATAAAAATAAAAAAAAAGGTCTAGAGCAAACAGAGCTCTGTCACTAAACACTTGGCAAGTACTGTTAAAAGAATGAGTGATATGTTGGGGCTATTTTTTAACATAATTGTTTAAATGGTGTGTCAACTCTAGCAAGTAATTTGTTACATTTATCTACTATACAGCTGTTGAACACACAGCGCTTGTGATATTTACATGATTTACAAGGTGAGGTATCAGATTCAAGAGCTGATAAATCTGTCTCCAAATGCAATGCGCTGAATCCCCATGAGGGATCAAGCCTGTTTATAGGTGATATCTTTGATTCAGTAGGTGATGATCCTGATTTAGGAGGTGATATACCTGCTAAAAAATAAATGTAACAGTTTTATTCTTCAGTGTGTAGTACTGTAGATTTGTCATCTTATGCGCTCTGTACAAATTGTAAAAACACAAGCCAGTTTAATGGCTTGTCCAGAACAAGAAATGTAAAGGAATACACATAAATAATATTTTTTTTCTCAGCAGTTTTCTAACCTAATCTATAAAAAACACATCATGTTTAATTTTATAAATCATTTCATAATTATAATTTTTTTTTTTTTTTTTTATTTTGCAGTGTGCCTGGATTTTGTACTAATAAGAAGTGTCTGGTTAACTGGGTATTGATTATATGTGTACAATATGATTTATTAGGAAGTTGGCAAGTATGCAAAGTTAGCTGGCTATATTTATCTGAAGATTTTTTTTTTCTATTTTGCTTTAAAAGTTTTCCCCAAGGGCAGTTTTCTTTCCAATCTTTCTTCGGCAGGATGAAAACCTTTAAATGACATTGGAAACACAGTAGAAGTGACACATGGGCTGTCAATAACTCTTCTCCTAACACTTCATTTTAGTCATTGTTACCAGATCCAGGACAACTTGCTGACGCAAATGTAAAAATAAGCATAACATGGAGCACACTATAGCGTGTCATACTCTTCAGACATTATCTGCTGGAATGTTTACCTTACTAAAGAGATGACATTAATATAGGTCTCTGTAGTAGGAGGCTATAGTCATCAATAGAGAATGTAAGATCTAGACACTGCTAAAGGTCAGCGTTTGGGTCACTCTCTTCAGAATGTGTTATAAAATATGAAGAAAGGCATGTCTTCTATAAAGGCTATCTTTCATAGGTCTTCCTGCAGGGCAAAGTTAGGTGCTAGAGGCCAGCAGTGGAATTATGTAGCTAGGATAAAGAATGACTACTGTACTTGTGTGCTGGAAACAAGCAAATTGGATCCAAGTTTCATTTGCAGGATAAAATTATAATAATATGATTCATAATAAGGATGATAACAGGAATAGCCCTACTAAAATCATTTTCTAAAAATATTTTGAGTAATTTTTTTTACCATTTTTATTGTATTGTGGCTTTCTAGTGGCATTATATTTGAAAAAAATAAATTTTTAGGCTGGGTTCACACACAGTATATTTCAGGCAGTATTTGGTCCTCATGTCAGGTCCTCATGGCAACCAAAACCAGGAGTGGATTGAAAACACAGAAAGGCTCTGTTCACACAATGGTGAAATTGAGTGGATGGCCGCCATATAACAGTAAATAACTGCCATTATTTCAATATAACAGCCGTTGTTTTAAAATAACAGCAAATATTTGCCATTAAATGACGGCCATCCACTCAATTACAACATTGTGTGAACAGAGCCTTTCTGTGTTTTCAATCCACTCCTGGTTTTGGTTCCTATGAGGACCTGACATGAGGACCAAATACTGCATGAAATATACTGTGTGTGAACCCAGCCTAAGGCTATGTTCACACTACGTAAGAGACCGGACCTTCCCTGACCCCGGCTGGGTCACGGAACGGCCGGTCTCTGGCCGGATCATCTCAGCTGGTACTTAAGTACCGGCCGGATGATCTTTCGGCCGCGGAACTCTGATGCGGGCGCATCAGCGCGCGCCTGCATCAGAGCTTACCATAGCCCACAGTGAAGCAAGCGGCCGGAGCCGCTGGCTTCACTATGTGAACTGACAGGGCTTTATGTGGCCGGAATTCACTGAATTCTGGCCGCAGAAAACTGACATGTCAGTTGTTTGCGGCGGCGTATGGGATCCCAGCCGGAGGGCACACGATGTGTGTACGCTCCGGCCGGGATCCCATACAACAACAGGCATTGTTCCACCGCGGTAAAAAAACGACCGTTGTTGCCATCAGCAACAACGCCTGTACTTTTACGTAGTGTGAACATAGCCTAAGGCTGGGTTCACACACAGTACATTTCAGTCAGTATTGTGGTCCTAATATTGCAACCAAAACCAAGAGTGGATTAAAAACACAGAAAGGCCTTGTTCACACAATGTTGTAATTGAGTGGATGGCCGTCATTTAACAGCAAATATTTTCTGTTATTTAAAAACAACGGCTGTTGTATTGAAATAACGGAAGTTCTTTAATTTATATGGTGGCCATCCACTTAATTTCAACATTGTGTTAACATAGCCTTTTTGTGTTTTTAATCCACTCATGGTTGAGGTTGCAATATGAGGAGCACAATACTGACTGTAATATACGTAGTGTGAACCCAGCCTAAGCCTGTGTTTCAGTCCAACATATTAAGATGTTTTCATTGTATTTTTTTATTTGGAAACGTCATCATTATTAGCCCTTAGTTAAACAAAGCGACTGTCATTTCTTCTGTGTGTTTTAGTAATTACTTATTCTCCATTAACAACAATTCTGTAAATTTTTTTAGAGTGCTGCATTTGCTGTTTCTTTGTTACTCATCTGACCAATTGACTTTCATGGCAGAGGGTGCAAGGCATTCTCTATGAACTGTGCAGAAGTAATCCTGTCTGTAAAGATAAAGAGGACACTGCTGTCATCTTATTAGGCTTAGTGGTCAGGATAAAAACTGCAATATTTCTGGATGGATTTAAAATAATAGATAGATAATAAAGTATATATTTTTAAATAAAAAAAATACATATATATATATATATATATATATTTATTCCAACGGTGCAGTGTCAATCAGGTAGGGTCTAGAGCATCTGTATCCTAGACCTGCAGTGCCTCTCTTCTCGCCTTTATTCTGCTGTCATGCCCCTGGTCTGGATCTTCATCTTCAGCAGGCCTAGAGCACGGATGCCCATGGCCCCGCCTTATTGACACTGTGCCACAGTGTTGTGTTTAGCTTGACTACAAGCCCCAGGAGACAGACCCCGGGGCCAGGAATGCAGTATTAAAGACAACAGAACAGTACCGGCGGTTTGGGGGCATGCCCAGTGCTAGAAATTCACTTTAATGATTTTGTCGTTTCCACTTCTAGCCATTCCCACAATAATATAGCATTGGTCTATTAAACTGAGATTTGAATAACATCATTGTAACATTGACATACAGTATAATAAATGTGCTTTCCTTTAAATGAAATTATCCATTAAACATAGTCAAACTGAAAGATTTGAACAGTTTAAAGTGCATGTCATGACAGAGCAAAAGAAAACAATATATAAAAATAATGAATTCTTTAGAACCAGTTTAAAAAATAATATTCAACTCTAGTGAAAGATAATTCAATATTACAAACACAAATCTCCTCTTCCCCTCTAGCAGTATTCTGATTACTAGCCCTGCACTTTTGATTGTAAAATAATCTATTCTCTGTGGAAATGTCAGATGTATTTTTGCAGCTGGTTTATGATTCACAGAGAAATGTCATTTGAAGATCACTATTTGATTACAGATTAGTCTGGCACTATAACATATGTTTGTAAGTGTTATATCTCCTCTTGTCGGTGACCTCAAGTGTCTTTACCTGAATAAACTGATACGAAATTGACTCTCAGAAAACCCACCACTGCAGGTACTGTACATGAAGAACGACATGTTATATTATAAAACTAAGTAAAAAAATAAAATAAAAATGAGCGAAAAGATTTCAACATTTACTTTATGTTATTACAACTGGTCACAAGCCCAACACATATAGTATACACATATGATCATATGATAACAATAGGGGTCTAAAACGCATTTGCTGTACTGCATATATATCTACTTTAACATTACTATATATAGTAGATGATATAGCACAAGCTCTTGTATAGTATAGCCCATGTATATAATATGTTATACTCACTATTAATCTGCACATGTTTTATATATATATATATATATATATATATATATATATATATATATATTAGTCAGTCCACAATATTTATGAG
The DNA here is from genome assembly GCF_027789765.1 of Dendropsophus ebraccatus. Classification (NCBI taxonomy): domain Eukaryota; kingdom Metazoa; phylum Chordata; class Amphibia; order Anura; family Hylidae; genus Dendropsophus; species Dendropsophus ebraccatus. The sequence continues at coordinate 79,284,229 of NC_091456.1, read as the reverse complement.
CACCAGCTCCCTCAGCCCACCGACCATTGTGTACATGTGTAAAGGTAGGCAGCTGTCAATCAAAAGCTAAAGGGGGAGCGAGTGGCGCAGCAGCTGAAAAGAATGATGCAATACATTGTTTTGTTTAGTGAGGGATGAGCTGCAAAGTGGGCTGTGTAACACCATAAAGGTTGTGCACCATTTTGTAACTTCTCTCTTCCCTCGACTGAACAATACTTCTTAGAAATATATCATAGTTTCGACTGTCAGGTTTGGCCTCAGGCTCAGTAGCTGGATGGGGATTTTACAGACTTCACTTGTTAGTCACTGGATGTCAATATTTATATTGCTACTTTGTTGGATTTGTATGTGGCCTGGTTGAGGTTTGGCCTTGGTACCTTGATAAATGGCTGATCAAAAAGTAGGGATGGTCCGAACCCACCGAGGTTCGGGTTCGGATGAACCCGAACGCTCGGCAACGGATTCCAGCTGTCTACCAGCTCCGTGCAGCGGGGGATCCAGCGGGAGGACCGCCTGGAAAACTGGGATACAGCCTATGGCTATGGCTGTATCCCAGTTTTCCAGGCGGTCCTCCCACTGGATCCGCCCGCTGCACAGAGTGGGCAGACAGCGGGAATCATTACCGAGGGTTCGGGTCCGTACGAACCCGAACCAAACTCGGTTCGTACCATCTCTATCAAAAAGTTGGTCCCACCGTCCCCCAACAGCAACTGGATGAAATCTATAGGAAAACTTGACAGTAAATGTTCACTTCTCCTGTAGTGCTATCACAGGGGTAACAGGGCATTATACAGATCTGATTCAAATGCATGACTAATCTGTGTAATGCAGGACAGGACATGTCCCGCAAGCTATACATACTTTTTGGTCTGACCAGAAGATAAAGATGCTTAAAGAGTCACTGTCGTTATTTATTTATTTATTTATTTATTTATTTTGCAGAAATCAATAGTCCAGGCAATTTTAAGAAACTTTATAATTGGGTTCATTAGGCAAATATGCCATTATCTGCATTTAAAAAGCCTTTTCCCAGGTCCCCCCTTCTCTCCGTTCTGTCATCCACTGCTCAGAATCAGGAAATCACCAGTCGAATCAGTGGTCACTGTCAGAGGAGAGAGCCCATGATGTGAATGTAAATTAACTCTTTGTTGTCCTGTTTTGGTGCCTCTACTTTCTCTCTCAATAGCAGAACCATGAAGACAGGGGGGGGGGGGGGTTCAAACTGCTTTTTTATGATAAAAATTCATTTTTCGGCTTATAAACCCAATTACAAAGTTTCTTAAAATCGCCTGTACTATTGATTTCTTTAAAAAAAAAATGTTAACAACAGTGACACTTTAACAGTAGACCCTTAACAGTAAACTCAGGATTAATTTTTATAGTATAGGTATAGATGGGTTGGCTACTACTGAACACAGTAGTGTATAGTGCTGAATACATGCTTACAATGGTTACATGATCAATGACGTACAGTACTATTAAGGGACAATATCTGGCACAGCATTACTAACCACATAAGGCAATGTTCACACAACGTAAGTTCAGTCTTAATCACGGGCGTTGTTGCTGATTTCAACAACACAGTGATTAATACTGAATTTACATTGTGCTGCAGCTAGAGGGAATCCCAGCCGGAGTGTATGCATATATAGTATACACTCTGACAGCAAGAAGTAGGGGTGCACAACAGGAGACCAAATTGTTGGTGCCCAGTACGGACGGGCTTCCAACCCAACGTTATCCAGAATAAATAATCCGTAGCACTCGTTTTCATATGCAAAAAGTGTTCAAACGTTTATTTACAGCGTGCAGAAAGGTAAAGCCAGCACGCTGTAAATAAACGTTTGAACACTTTTTGCATTGCAATATACCTGACTTTACCTTTCTGCACGCTGTAAATAAACGTTTGAACACTTTTTGCATATGAAAACGAGTGCTACGGATTATTTATTCTATAGTATACACTCTGGCTGGGATCGCTAGTGGCCCCGCAAAAAAACAGACATGTCATTTTTTTGTGGCCGCTTTTCATTGAATAGCGGCCACAGAGAGCCACATAGCCTTAGGGCTTTATCCAAGTTCAGCAGCTACCGCTAATCAAATGCCGAAAGTTCGGGTTCGGATGGACTCGAGCATGCTCGAGGAATGCTCATCTCTATTGGTTAACCCATTCAACATTTAATATATGAATATGTTACATGCAGTTGATTTACAGGGATTCCGGCTATATGTGTGCTCAGTAACATCAATGAGAACGTGAAATAAAACTGTTGAACTTGAGAGGTTGAACTTGCCAAAAGTTCGGGTTTGCACAAACTGATATAATTGGCATTTGATTCCTAATGCCTGGAGAAGGTGGATACAGCCCGATGACAGTCTGGAAGACATGGATACAGGCTGTTTTTATGTCTTCCAGGCAGTCCTCAGGCTGCATCCACCTTTTAGGGTTCTTGCCATCCCGAACATTCGCCAAGTTTGCTCGTCTCTCAATAAAACCTATGTGCTGTTTTTGCATAGTCCCTGTGAACCAGTTGTTAGTTGTACTGTACATTATATAGGGGTACTTTTATACACTAGAGACTGCATATCTTTTAATCTTCCAGTAATTACATTTTTTGCGTCATGTTCTTAATCAGCCTATAACCTATTCACCTATTGTGACTTCTTATTCCAAATCTCCATGATCTGTACCTAACTTTATTATGCAATGTATCTGGATATGCTATGTTGGTCAGTTTGAAAGCTTCAGGACCTGGATTTCTTCCATCTATTAACAAAGACATGAAGACGGGATTCAGCAAGGCATCAGACATATTTCTCCCATCTCTTAGTGACATTTTAGTTTCAGGTGTCCTTCCTAAAAGATTGTGTAATGTTTATCTGGGCTTTTTTTAGGTCACTTTCCCCTAATAATGACATTTTGCACTGTCTTGCTGAATGGATTAAAAGCATATCAGATTTAAGCACTGTCTTTCCCCATGAAACAGATATGACAAATCAATAGGTCACAGTGGCACTATGCACCTCCACATAGATACAACTGCAATGGTAATAAAACATGTATGCTGTAACAAGGGGATTACACAGTAGGAAAAATATGTGTGTGAACTATAGCTTTAAGAATGACTACCCGGATAAAATGTAACAAATGGTTTAGTAGATTATGCATATTTTCTATGTACATTTTTTTTTTTTTTGCAGAAGTTCATAGCCATATACAAGTACCATATTTTCCGGCATAAAAGGCGACTGGGTGTATAAGACAACCATTGACTTTTAAGAAGATTGTCAGGGGTCAGCCTTATACGCCAGAAAATGTCAACCCCTGCCTGACCACAGCCCTGCTGCAGTCAGGCAGGGGTTACCTGCAGCTAAATAAAAAAAAAACAGGTAACTCACTTCACGGCCTCCGCGCGTTTCTGGCTCTTGGTCTCACAGATCTCTGGCAAAGTCAGTGTTCATCACACTGCCTGCAGCGGGAACGGGCCAAGAGACCCGCGGAGGCCATGAACGGGCTCCAGGTGAGTTAATTGCTTAAGTTTTTTATAGCGGTCGCTGCATGCAGTGGGGATGCAGACATTTTTTAGCTCCATCACTGTATGGGGTGACCATACCTGGTGTATAAGACAACCCCGACTTCTAAGAAGATTTTTTGTAGTTAAAAAGTCATCTTATACGCCAGAAAATACAGTATTAGGAATGGATGACTAAGTGGACAACACAGTACTGATAGTACATATGGTGACACAGCAATTCATTCATGTCATTTTCTTGAATGGACAACTTTTTTTTCTTGTTAGGTTATGTTCAAACAATGTTTTTTCCTCTTTGTTTTTGAAAAGAAGAAATGACATCAGTCATTTTGCTGTTTAGCCGCCATCAGTGCAATAACGGCTGTTGGTTCATTGTTCTAGTTTGGATGTGTCTTTAATTGAAAAGTCAATTGAATTAAATAGTAAAGACATCCATCATTTTATACACTGTGTGGATTGGACGTCCGTCATTTCACTGCATTAAATTGCAGCAATAACGGACGTCTTTTTATATAGAAAACATGGACGCCTTTTCCCTATTTTTTGACGTTGTGTGAACATAGCCTTAAAAAGGTTTATCAACAATAAGATGATGTCGGGAACTGAAGGTGAATTTTGTGCCATGATTATTCTAGATAGTATATAGCACATAAATAAATTAGTTGACGTTTAAGTATAGTAACTCACCAAAGATTTATATTTAAACCAAACTATAATCAGTGACATACTGAATTATTGTCATAATGATATTAATTCATAAATCCAGAAAATAAACCCCTCCAACCTTTCTATTGTGACCATTGTATGGGAACTAGTTGAAGAAAAATGGAAGCATGAGGTTTCTTCTTGGTGAAAAGGTTCTCATCCCTCTGCTAATAGTCCTCTTTGATACTGGTTGGCGAAAACTATAGATTATGCAGATATTGGGTAGCAACATGGACGAAGGGTCGTGGAAAGTACTATCTCTTCCAATTTCTCCATATAAACGTGTTATCTTTGGAGAGAGGAGGAGTAAGCTGCTGACAGACAGCTCTATATATAGTTTGGCAGTTGAAATCCAAATTCCCGACCATTCTCTCTCATTATTTGTCAAGGAGAGTTGGGAGGCTGCCATACATTTTAGAGAGTTGGTTGAACCTGCTGACTTCAGAAGTGGTCAGGGTAAAGCGCACAAGATTCGTATCACATGATAACTGCACTTCTCTGACAATCAAAATACACACACAGATTAGTTCTAATAGTTATGCTACTGCATGCATTGCAAATCCTTATTATGTTCATGGCACAAGTACAGTACATGCTGTAAATATCCAGATTTCTGTTCACTGTTGGAGATGATGTTACAAGGATATAACTAAGCAGCAGTTGTCTATTGTGTTGCAGAAGTAAATAAAAACCTATCTGCCATGACCAAACAAAGGAAGTAGAGCAGGATTTGAAAGAAGTCCAAGTTTGCTGGGTGAGAGATTCTTTTTAATGAGTGTAATCTTTCTATTGGGGTTTACATCACAATTTAATCCAAACCCCCAACAGTAAAAAGACATCTGCTGTTTAAGCTGTTCTGTAAATACTTTTAATGGTTAGAAGGCATCTGAAGGGAGTTCTTTAGTAAGGGATGGTAGCTTAACTGAAAATAAAATTGACTCCAGTGCAAATCTATGGATAAATCACTATATTATTCACTAAAATGTAGTCGCTTGAAACAAGTAAGTCCTTTCTTCTAAAATTTACAATGTGGTAAACTTTTTGCAGAGGCTGATTTATAAGTGGAACAATAAAAGCATCAAAAGATGTTCTCTCACACATGACAACAGGGAAGTATATAAGATGGCCCTTTCCTGCTTTTAGCTTCAAGATCTCTACTGTTCTTTAGATTTATACTACATACCGACGTTTAAGTGGTTCATTTATTCTTATTTTACAGCAAAAAAAAGTGAAAATGTTCAAAAGATAAAATGACGTTTTTTTTTTAACAGTGCAATGAATCACAGTGCAGCAAGTATTTGAAAAAGAGCATATGGAATTCAAAGAGTTTTGCCAGTCATATTTTATACATGTATATGTGCCAGTATAACCAACACAGGCATGCATTTGCTCAAGCAACAATCAGTATTAACAAAATAAATCGCTTCTTTATCTCTGCAATCCGGTCATCAGCCTGCTGCTTTTTACCTGGCTTTTGTTCTGTGTCGCTCCTCCCTGGATGCCTGGAAAAGGTAAGTAACTCAAATCAGAGAAAAAGCTCCCTGTGAGTCGCTGGATATAATGCACTATATTCACTTATATGGTGTGTAGAGCCTGTGGCCAAGTGATATCAACCTCTATATGGGTTAGTGTATACTGGGGAAATACTGGTAGAGATAAGAACAGAATTTCCCAAATTTTTAAAAAAGTTTTTAAAAAAGTCTGTCCAAAATGGCAGCCACACGTGTCACAGTACTCTACAGTAAAAGGGCGGGTGCAAGGGATTAACTATAATCCTTTGCAGCCAGCCAATCATCTGCAAGCAATCCCCCTGCAACGTCACACTTTCTCTTTTCATGTATATGCAGGAGTTTGGCAGCAGCCTGACATTAAGTTCCTGATCAGTGAAGTAAGCACACACATTAAGGAAATTTGAGATGGGAAGAGGCAAGGAGAAGCTGGGAGAGTTAAGGTCATAGAAGGTTTATTAGGTATCAGAGAACGACAGAGGAAAGTGTGAGGAAAGTAGCAGTGTAATTTGTTTAGCTAGAAAATTGTTTCATCAATTTGTGTTTCAGTACATTGTGTCCACCTTTGTCAACAGTTCTCCTGGGTGATTTTAACCATTTGAATAACTTGTCAGGTGATTTTTAGTCCTTGACTAAAAAAGTCTCTGGCAGCATAAAGACAGTGTGTCATCATCGACTGCTGATGGTTGAATTTTCATATCGCCATTCCTGATGTTAAGGGAGTACTACGACGATTTACTATTTACGCTTAATTAACACACATTACAAAGTTATATAACTCTGTAGTGTGTGTCAATAAGCTACCTGGCCTCGTTCCCAACACCTCCCCCCCCCTCGGAAGTTAAATAAAGTAACTTTTGGCCCCTATCCTCTTCTCCTGGGCGATGTCATCGATGTCATCAAAACAGGGGACAGGCCTGGTCTTCTTCCTCTTCGCTGTCTTCCACGGCAATGAATGGGAGAGAAAAAGGCTGCTGGTGCACATGCGCACCTGCAGCCTTTTCATTGGCTGGTGCGCATCACATGGCTTCAAGCTTGCTCAGCACTGTTTGGCTGAGCAAGCTGGAAGCCATGTGATGCGCTCCAGCCAATGAAAAGGCTGCCAGTGTGCATGCGCACCAGCAGCCTTTTCTCTCCTATTCACTGCTTAGCAACCCGGAAGTGAGGGAGGTTTTTTTTTTTTTTTTTGTGGGGGGGGGGGGGGGGCGCCGGAGTAGTCCTTTAGTGAGTTATTCACCAGTCACCAATCATGCCCATGAATGTGTCTATTCAAGTAAAATCCAAAGAAAAGTATACACCGTGGTAATAAAAAAAGTCTTTTTTTAAGCTATCAATGTTTCCTTTTCAGACCTCAGTTAATATGATACTCAGGTAAAGATACCTCTAGTCGATTAAGATACATTTGAATAAACTTAACGCCATCATCAAATTTAATGCCATGGTGTGTCCGAATTAAACCATTTTAAGGCCAGGTTCAGACTATGTAACTGTGCGGCTGTATTTGCGGCTGTAATTGTGCGGCGGTATTTTTGGTGGTTCATGCGTACGCTGGAAAGTATAGGATATACGGCTGCACAGTGCACACTATGTATGAATCTACGGCCCGATCGTAAAAGGACCCGTAAAAAATGAACAAGACCATTGTTTGCGGCTGGACATGCGGCCGAGGATTGACAGGCGGTCCGTACGGAGTACTTCAAAAATAGCCGGCAATGATGCCGAATGCCGATGCCTCTAATAGTTAATATATTAAATTAATAAAACACATTTTCTTTGTAATAAAGTCCCTTTCGTTGGTCAATAATTTAATTCTAACGAATCCATCATTTGGCAATTAAATATACTGTTAAAATAAATATATATATAAATAAATGTATATTTATATATATATTTATTTTTTGACAGTATATTTAATTGCACAATGATGGATTCGTTAGAATTAAATTATTGAATAACGAAACTGAATTTATTTCAACGAAAATGTGTTTTATTAATTAAATATTAATTAGTACAGGAAGCTCCATAAGCCGTTAATTCATATGCCGGCAATAGAGCTTTCTGTACTAATCATCACTTTACTTTAATGAAAACATCAAATGTTTCTTCTAATTATGTTATCACAATAGCATTATTAGAGGAAACAATTAGAATTATATGTGCGCTTAGCTGATTGGCTGATCGGCTCAGCGCACGTATAATGAGCCGGTCCGCAGCACAGTGACTTCATTGTGCTGCGGACCAGCGAAGAGGCAACATCGGGGTGAGTATAGAGCTCTCCCCACCCCCTCCCCAGCACTGCACCCCTCCCAGCAAGGAAGGGGGGTCAGTTAACCCCTTCCTTGCTGGGATGGGTGCAGTCTGACATCAGTCTGGCCCCCAAGGGGTTAAGGGGGATGCAATACATCCTCCCTTAACCCCTTGGGGGCCAGACTGTAAGCAGCGATCTGTAAAGATGCTGCATACTGTAAGGTGCACAACACCGCTCACAATGATGGGTGTTGTGCTCCTGTTTGTGTGTTTTTTGTGTTTCTCCCTTTTTGTTTTTCAGATATCGGTATCCTGTGGATTACGTCGGATTCCGTGGACTACGTCGATGACCAGTGTTTTTTTAATGTTTTTTTTTTATAAAATGGTCAATGAGGGGTGTGGGGGTGTTTTTATTTGAATAAAAAAATTTTTTAACTTGTCTCTTGTCTTTATTTCTTTACTTTATAGACTTAGTAGTGGAATCCGTCTAATAGACAGAATCCATTACTAAGTTGGGGCCTAGTGTTAGCCGGTATAAAATGGCTAACACTAACCCCCTATTATTACCCCAGTACCCAATGCCACCAGGGGTACTGGGAAGAGCCGGGTGCCAGTGGTCCCGGAGCGTCAAAATTGGCGCTCCTGGACCGGGCGGCAGCAGGCTGGTAAGATTTAGGCTGGGGAGGGCCTAAACCAATGGCTCTTCCCACCCTGGTGTTACCAGGCTGCTGTCGTTTGGTTTTTAACCCGGCTGGTTATAAAAATAGGGGGGACCCTATGCGGTTTTTTTAAATAAATAATTTAAAAAAAACGCCTAGGGTCCCCCCTATTTTTATAACCAGCCGGGTTAAAAACCAAACGACAGCTGCCTGGTAACACCACGGTGGGAAGAGCCATTGGTTTAGGCACTCCCCAGCCTAAATCTTACCAGCCTGCTGCCGCCCGGTCCAGGAGCGCCAATTTTGACGCTCCGGGACCACTGGCACCCGGCTCTTCCCAGTTCCCCTGGTGGCATTGGGTACTGGGGTAATAATAGGGGGTTAGTGTTAGCCATTTTATACCGGCTAACACTAGGCCCCAACTTAGTAATGGATTCTGTCTATTAGACGGATTCCACTACTAAGTCTATAAAGTAAAGAAATAAAGACAAGAGACAAGTTAAAAAAATTTTTTATTCAAATAAAAACACCCCCACACCCCTCATTGACCATTTTATTAAAAAAAAACATAAAAAAAACGCTGGTCATCGACGTAGTCCACGTAAGCCGACGTAATCCACAGGATACCGATATCTGAAAAACAAAAAAGGAGAAACACACAAAAAACACACAAACAGGAGCACAACACCCATCATTGTGAGCGGTGTTGTGCACCTTACAGTATGCAGCATCTTTACAGATCGCTGCTTACAGTCTGGCCCCCAAGGGGTTAAGGGAGGATGTATTGCATCCCCCTTAACCCCTTGGGGGCCAGACTGATGTCAGACTGCACCCATTTCAGCAAGGAAGGGGTTAACTGACCCCCCCCCTTCCTTGCTGGGAGGGGTGCAGTGCTGGGGAGGGGGTGGGGAGAGCTCTATACTCACCCCGATGTTGCCTCTTCGCTGGTCCGCAGCACAATGAAGTCACTGTGCTGCGGACCGGCTCATTATATGTGCGCTGAGCCGATCAGCCAATCAGCTGAGCGCACATATAATTCTAAATGTTTCTTCTAATAATGCTATTGTGATAACATAATTAGAAGAAACATTTGATGTTTTCATTAAAGTAAAGTGATGATTAGTACAGAAAGCTCTTTTGCCGGCAATATGAATTAACGGCTTATGGAGCTTCCTGTACTAATTAATGTTTAATTAAGAAAACACATTTTCGATGAAATAAATTCAGTTTCGTTGGTCAATAATTTAATTCTAATGAATCCATCATTGTGCAATTAAATATACTGTCAAAAAATAAATATATATATATAAATATACATTTATTTATATATCTATTTATTTTAACAGTATATTTATTTGCAAAATGATGGATTAGTTTAAATTTAATTATTGAACAACGAAAGGCACTTTATTACAACGAAAATGTGTTTTATTATTTTAATATATTAACCATGAGAGACATCGGCATACTGCAGAGGATCGCAAACCCCGGTAATAGCAATTCATGTAAACTGTGTTCCCTGCTTTCCCAGATGCATCCAGAGGTGTTTGCATCACTTTCTTAAGATTTTATTTGTTATTTTTAGTTGAACCAGATTTCCAAGTAAATGACCGTATGTTTTGAGCCGCATGCCTATTTTTTCCCACGGCCGGAGTTTCATCCGCACATTTACAGCCGCATAAAAAATACAGCCGCACAGTTACATAGTGTGAACCTAGCCTTAAACACATGCATATCTGTCCACACCTGCTTAATGGTTGAAAAAGTGTACTGTATGACCCATACCCCAAGAATAGTATTATCCAGAAACAAATTCAAATGACTATGGTCCACAAATGGTTCACAAATTTCCTCTATCATTAACAACAACCGGGGATTCAATCCCTAGTACGTGTGCCAAGGAATAATACTATTAGTGTACTAAATTTCAGAACAAGCACTGTGATTTAACTGGGCCATTACTGTTCTTGGGGTTATTACGATATCACAAGTGTAGTTAAATACTACAATATGCGTCCCGATAGGGTTGTTGTTTGTGAAAATCGTGGGTTAGTGAGTTGAATAAGGCTCTAGGAATGGTTCCTGATATAGGGTATATATCACTGGGGCTGCTGTCCTGTTACCCTGCCATATTTAGAGCGTGTAAGGGAAGCTTGAGTTTTCTGCTGCCAAAAATTCAGAGAGGACAAGCAGTGACAGTGAAGGATTTTTGGGAGTGACCAAAGCAAGAGTGGGAAGGTTGCTCTAATATGCCATCATGGGTTTTCTCCTTCTCGGTTCAAGCCAACTGGAGACAGGGCTAAAACATCACAACACATACATGTATGGCTTGCACACTGCACTTGGTTAGAACATTAACATTAACTTTTAAACCAAGTGCCAGTAAAGGGGCAAATTCTTCTTAAACTTTAAGGAGCAGAAAAATTAGTTCTAGGTGCTGTAGGGGTCCAAGAGAGTGCTGCAGGTGTGGCTACCTTCAACTTTATGTCCTAGGACCTGTGGGGGTAACTGCGGCCAAACCTGTTACAAAGCAAGTAAGGTCTAAATAAATATTGAACCTATCTGTCTTTGGCCCAATGAGTTCAATTGAGAATGTTGTTACTACTAATTACTGCTTCCCGCAGTAATGGTCTTTAAGGATTTGTTCACACCATGGTTTTTCATGCCTTTTCACCTCAGTTTTGCTGCAAAAACACTTAACAATGCCTAAAACAAGTGCAAACACTAATAAGAAGTGACATGTGACTTCATTTTAAGTGCGTCTTTCAAACTTGCTTTTTTGACTTGAAATCAATGGAACATCAAAACTTGTTTTAATTCGTTCCCGCAGATGGATGTACCGGCACGTCCAAATCTCCATACCGTAACGGGAGATGGATGTGCCGTCACGTCACAGGGATGACACGGGCGCAGAAGCTGCGTCCGTGCCATCCTCGCGGGGGCCCGGCCATCAGTGATAGCCCGGCACCTGCCACAACTGCCAAAAAAAGCATTTTTCACCAAAAACTTTTTGCATATCGGCCAAAATTTACCACTAACTTAAAGTACAATATGTCCCAAAAAAAAAACAATCTCTGAGTCAAAAGTTACAGCCGTGATTGGTACACAACTTACATTGTGCTGGAGGCCGCGAAAATTCTGGCCGGAATGTATAAACATGGTATACACTCCGGTCGGGATCCTTAGCGGTGACCTAGAAAACTGACATGTCAGTTTTCTGCTGCTGCTATTCATGGAATAGCGACCGCAGAAAACCCTGTCAGTGCACACAGTGGAGCGAGCGACTCTGGATGCACGCTCCATAGTGTGCTGTGGGGAGTTCTGATGCGGGCACGCACGGATGCGCCTGCATCAAAACTCTAAGGCGCTACTGATCTTTTCTGAGACCGGACGTTCTGTGACCCGGCTGGATCATGGAAAGGCCGGTGTCATACCAAATGTGAACATAGCCTAATTCTTCAAACCTGCCAAATCAAACTTCTAAAAAATTTGCTCATCTCTATACTGGTACTGGCCTCTGTATAGTGGATGTTATTTAGTAATGGTATGGTGGTATTAGTCTGGGTTCACACTGCGTTTTTGCAATCCGTTTTTTTTCATCCGTTTTTTTTTCAAAAACGGATGCATTTGTGTGCATCCGTTTTGATCTGTTTTTCCATTGACTTCCATTATAAAAAAAAAAAAATAACGGATCAAAACGAATCAGTTTTTTTTTACGGACACAAAAAACGTTGCTGACACTATTTTTTTTTTTTGTCCGTTAAAATAAAGGATCCGTTAAAAGGATTGCAAAAGCGCAGTGTGAACCCACCCTTATTCACTATGTGGTGGTGAAGCTGTAGTGATAAGATTTGTATGTTATATGCCGGTATTATTGATGTTGGGTCACTGGGTGCAGTGTCCATCTTAATACCTTACTGGGTAATAATTTACCAACGTCCACTGCTGTCCTAGTAAAAGAAAATGTATATTACGCCACTAATCCACCAACGTTCAATTCTGTCCATGGCAGAAATTAAATTGACAGGCTGATTGACATTTAAAAAAAAATAAAAAAAATCTAATTTTCCAATTTTGACACTGTCACAGCAACAGCTGTTGAAAAAATTGCTACTCTGAAATAGTCCCACTATTGTAGGTACTATAGTTTGCCTGATTTAATAAAAAATTTGTATGCGATTCACGAATTTGCATGAATATATACGATCTTCGAGAAACGAATTTCCAAGTTTTTCGCTCATCTCTAGTAATGACAAATTAGCTTCTTGGATGCAGCAGTTTATACCAACTGTGCCATCTAAGAAGCTTTACAATGGGAGGGTGCTTAGTTTGTCTACACATGTATTGTATAATATTTCTTTCATAGGTAATAATTTATAATTGCTATTCCTCTTGTTGTGCTTTATTTATCTGTTATTTGCTATGTTATATTAATGCATTGTCATTCACATTCTAGATACCTCACCAATGATGGTCTATTGGGACTAAAATGTCAAGATTCTTAGGGTAAATCCAGGAAATTACACTATACCCTTACTACTAATGTTATGGATTTATATCAATGAATCATGAATTATTTGTGCAGTCCTTGGACAATAACGCGTACTGAATAAATTCTTAGCAAAATATATACAAAAGTGTATATTCTGATTACATGTAGTATGCAGTGGTTCATTCTATTCCGTTGTGTCTACTCATGACGTGATTGAGGGGTACTGATAGGAACTGTACCATGGCAGCTGTAACTATGAAAGAAAATAAACTGGGAGACGATATTACATTAAAAAGAAATTATTATTATGACTCATGCCAAAAAATAAACTTATGTGGTTACGTTAACAGAAAAGTTTAAAAAAAAAAAATTGGCAGTAAAATATAGCAAAAATTACTTTTTAAAAAAAAAAAATATTAAAAATATACTTATTTGGTGTAGAGTAAACTTTTTTTAATTAAATGATAAATGCAGAAAACAAATGCAAAGAATATATAAATAAATTAAATCAATTAATAAATGTACCCTATAAAGTTTTTACATTTTTGTCTTTTCGTTTTTCCTCCTTCTTGGTGTTCTTTGAAATGGCGCTTTTTATTCTACCATAACATGTGTGACGGTAACCCTAAAATGTTATTTATAAAAATAAAAATGGGTGAAATTGGAAAAGAAGAATGCAATATTGTAACTTTTGAGGGGTTCCTATGTCTACGTAATTCACTATACCGTAAAAGCAACACAATACCATTATTCTATAGGTCAGTCCGAAGATAACGATATGCAGGCTTAGGCTATGTTCACACAACGTTTTTTGAGTCTAAAATAATGGACGTAATTTAGCAGCCTGGCATCCCCTAAGTGCAATGACGGCTGTTGGTACATTATTGGTAAATTCTATTTTGAGTTACTAATTGGCCTTTGGGTGTGGCTTAATTGAAAAGTCTATTAAATTTAATAGTAAAAACGCATAGCAACGGACGCTGTTAAACAGCCGACCGTCGGGCTGCACTTAGCCTGTTGTGACACTTTTAACGGTTTTAGTTTTTTTCCTACGGGGCTGTATAAGGTGTAATTTTATAAACTAGTTGTGGAGGCGGTGTTGTCCTGTTTTTAAAGCATAACTGCAGGTCTATGTAGTGAACCCTGGGTAGTCTGCAGCTTATCCAGTGATAAATCAGTCATTATATCCACGGTTATGTGGATGGTAGAATACTATCACCTTTATATCTTAGAGCTGTCAGTTTAGTGTTTTTAATTTCGTGCTTTTATATTCATCACTTGATTAAATGTTATGTTTTAATATTATGGGGTTAACCTAGGTTCTAGTGGGCTCAGTGGCCCTATGCGCTTATAAAGTGTTTGTTCTAATAACCTGGTAGCCCTGTATCAGTGAACAACTTTTTGTGTTTGCAGACCATAGTGCTGTACCCCCATAGTAATAATCTCCTCTGTCCTACTGTAATAATCTCCTCTGTCCCTATAGTAATAATGCCCCTTGTGCTCTGTCCCCATAGTAATAATGTTCCCGTGTTTCGCCACCATAGTAAATAATGCCCCCTTTGGTCTGTCCCCATAGTAATAATGCTGCCTGTGGTTTGAGGGCTCAGTGGCCCTATGTGCTTATAAAGTGTGTATTACTATAGGGGCACAGCACAGAGGACATTATTACTATGGAGGACACAGCACAGGGGAACATTATTACTACGGGGGCACAGCAGAGGGAGACATTATTACTATGGAGTACACAGCACAGGGAGCATTATTACTATATGGGGGCACTGCAGGGAGCATTATTACTATATGAAGCACAGCATGAGTCATTATTACTACATGGAGGGCACAGTGGGGGCATTATTACTATATGAAGCAGAGCAGGGCAGGGGGCATTACTACTATATGGGAGCACAGCAGGGCAGGGGGCATTACTACTATATGGGGAACAGCAGGGGGAATTATTACTATATGGGGGCATTATTACTTTATGGGGGCTCAGCAAGGCAGGAAGCATTACTACTATATCTGTGGGCACAGCAGGGCAGGCAACATTATTACTGTATGGGGGCACAGCAGGGGGAATTATTACTATATGGGGGCACAGCAGGGTAGGGGGCATTTTTACCATATGGGGCACAGCGGGGGACATAATACTAAATGGGGGCACAGCAAGGCCGGAAGCATTACTAATATATTTAAGGGCAAAGCAGAGTAGGGGACATTATTATTATATGGGGGAACAGCAGGGGATCCTACATACAGAAGGCAACCCACATACCTACTGACTTTACTGCACATGACACAAAAAAGTGGTAGGAAGTTGCTGGAAAAGTGTGGAGCCTAAGACGTTTGTCTGGCAGGTTCAAATGAGATGAATTGTAGCTGCAAGAAATCATCATGGTGGTCTGTGCCAGATGCAGAGGAAAAGGAAAGTGATGCCTCAGGTCACCTGTGAGTCACTGAATTACTTTTTTTTGCCTAAGGGTACAAACACACACAGCAGATAGGCAGCAGAAACGCAGCAGATTTGATACTGTGTTCAGTTATTTAGATCTAATCTCCTGCGTATCTGCTGCGTATCGCAGCAGTAAATACGCAGCGTATATGCCGTGTGTGTTTGTACCCTTAAGTTTAAAAAGGTTTGGTAAACTGCTCTGTGCCATGATATACACGCTGCGTCTTCCTAACAACAACCTGACCCCCCCCCCCCCCCCCGCACAAGACATCACTCAAGTATTATACAGTCGCTTTACTTCCCCAGGGTTAGTGGCTCCCCGGTATAAGCAGAGGTTGGGGACCACGAGAGCAGGTGGATTTAGAAACTTGGGAAAGCTGGATGACAATCTTTGTAATGGCCCGAGTCTGCTTAGAACCTAACAAATATTATTGTTGCATCTCATGTCCACAAAGCTGAGCTAGAAGTAGATGTTTAATGACGTTAAAACAAATCCATGTCTGAACCCTTGATCCAGCTGACAGCAATATGTGTGACCAGCTCTTCCTATTGCAGATTCTGGACACCTATGAATGTGATATGGATAGAGTGGCAAACTCTAACACAGAGGCTAGAGAACTGGACATATACATAACTAGGCAGACTTGTCATTTAGGAGTCTGGCAGCGATATTGACTGCCACCCAGCTTTCTCCAAAATAGTGATATCCCTTGTGCAAAGCAGGGATAGGAGTCACTGGACAAGCCACACCCACCATGGGTGACACTCAGACCACACCCTCCATATGCCACACCCCTTGTTGTTGAAACCGATGTGTCCCTGGAAAAAAATTCAAATGTTGGCAACTATCAAACATACACACATATGCAAACATAGAAACACACTCACACACACATACATACATACATACATACATACATAAATACATACATTCATACACACCCATACCGTAACCTCATGTATTAGACTTTATGGCCGTAGATATGCAGTGGAGGGAAATCCTAGAGCAGGCTGCAGGGGGGATGCTTTGCTTTAAAACTAATTTGTGAGTGAGTGTGTGTGTGTGTTCGTGGGGGGGCTGCATGGTGAACACTAGAACAATATGTTAGTGCTGCTATAGCTATAGTTGGGGCAGGGGGCGAGTTTTATGAACAGCATGCCAAATTTCTCAGAGTCTTCACTGTGCACTTGATGATCAGCAGTACACATATTAAAGGGGTTTTCCACCCATTGGCCTTTTTTGATATACAGCTGCTAGTGCATATAAAACAATAACAAAGATATCCCTACCTGTCCACGCTCCCTCAGGCCTTATTCACACGTCAGTATGTTTTCCTGGATGAAAATCTAGATCCTCTATTTTTCATCCGAAATCCGCAAAAATCATCCTTTTTGCATCAGTATTGTGTTCCGTATTTTTATCCGTTTTTTGCGGATCCGCAAAAAAAGGTGTAGTGAAGAAGAAAGAAGTCATGGCAAAAATGATGTCAGAAGCTGTCCCAACCCCCCCAAAAAGGTCACCTGGTCATCTGGGGGTCATTCTACAGTCATTTCTATCAGGCAGGATATTTCTGGCAGGAGGAGCTTGGTGATGTCACAAAAAAACGGATCCGTGATCCGGGTAAATGGATGGATTCATACTGACGTGTGAATTAGGCCTCAGTGTCCTCCTCTGGTGTCTCCGATGTCCCCCGCTGACTGCAGAGCCTGCACTTCTGAGGCAAACTTGTCTCAGAAACAACAGCCCGCTCAGCCAATCACAGACTTAGATGGGAAGTGTTTATAGTTTTATATGTACGAGCAGCAGTATATTAAAATAGGCTGACCCCCACCCCAGACAACCCCTTTAAAGACTGCTTTGTGCAGTTTCAAATAATTACCCTCATACTTTTAAAGTTTCACTATTAGAGATGAGCAAGTACTGCTCGATCAAGTAGGTATTCGATAGAATAGTATGCTATTCGAAATATTCGTTTTCGATTGAGTATTCAACCAAAAACGCTGAAAAAATTTGATTCCTCTCCCACCCTCCCTGGCGCTTTTTTAAACCAATTACTATTTAGAGGGGGGGGGGGGGGGACACACAGGCACTAGGAGCGCACAGGCAGTAAAAAAAAAAAAAAAAACATCTACATTCATTGGCTGGTTAAACCATGTGACATTCAAGAATAGTGGTTTTCAGATTTGGTTTTAGATGCTACTTGGAGCTAGACAGGGAGACAGTATATAGCAGGAAGATAGGTGTTAGGTGACTTTAACCAGGAGGGACTCTCAAAAACCCTTGTTAAAATAATAGATAGCAGAGATTGATTACAAATATATACAGCTATTAAACCAGCTAACAGCACATCAGTGTGTTCAGATAGGCAGGAAGCTGGAGTACATTGTAAGGAATAGTCTATGTTCACACAAAGTTTTTTCAGCTCCGTTTAAAATGATGTCCGTTATTTTGAGTCTAAAATAACGGACGTCATTTAGCTCACTGGTGTTTGTACGTTATACTAGTTTGGGGTTACTAATTACCCTTTCGTGTGCCTTAATTGAAAAGTCCATTGAATTTAATAGTTAAAACGGAGAAAGAACAGTGACAAAAGAAAAACTGTGTGAACAACTAATAAAAAATGACCGCTGTTTGCAAAAGACGTCCAAAAATGATGATCATGTTCATTATTTTGCCATCCACGGCAAAGACGTCCGATATTCAATACACTGTGTGTATTGAACGTCCGTCTTCCGATTGACTTCAATGCATTGTCATTGCTGTCAGTTAAATCACGGCAAAAACTGACGTTATTTTAAATATGAAAATCGGCCGCCTTTTTTAATATTTTTGACGTTATGTGAACATAGCCATAGGCTGCAGTGTATCTATTTGGTGAAAACTTCAGATATAAGGTATACAGCTGTATACTGAGAGTGTGCTAAAAAAAAAATAATAATTTGTTACTACTGTTTTGCGTTCTGTGCTTAACATTAATTTGTTATAAGTGATAAAATTTAGATCTGATATTTCATATAACAATAACTTTCCAACAACTGTATCTGACAATGACTATAACAGTCTAACTCTGTGGATCAGACTGATGAACCAAAGTTGCAGATCAACTGGTCGTCGTCATCTGTTATGTCTGTGCATTTCACAAAAAGGCACTAACAGCAGAAACTGGTCTACAAAGGGGGTGCATTCACACATAGGCTATGTTTACAGTAAGTAAAAGAAAAAAAAAAGGAGAGAAAAGGTGTACGCTTTTTATTTTTAAAATGACATCAGTTATTACTGCATTTTAATGGAATGCATTGAAGTCAATATGACAGCCTCCCAATGTACACATGACATGGCCCAGGGCCCTGGATACTGGTGTTGAACCAGACAGTGGGCTCTGGTGTTTTTGGGCAACTTGTCACAGTGTGGTAACACCCACCCCGAACACATGGACACTGGACCTTTGGTAGAACTAGTGTGAGGTTCAGTGTATGGCAACAGAGATGACAGAGTCCCACTTAAACAATACTTACTAAATAATACTAAACAAAACTTAACTTGAAAAATATCTTCAGTGCAATACAAAAAATAAAACCAGTGCTTTGGTACTCAATGCAAAACAACAGCAGATATCTCAGTAGTTAAACCTAAGGTGAAGGTAAAGTAGAACGCACCTGCTCTACCCCTTCCCCCTCCCTAGCCACACCCTTTGGGGTCTGCAATAAACCCGCTGGATTCTACTGATCGGTGAGTGCTGGACTTTGTCTCTCATACTCACATTTAAATATGTCTTTGTTATCTGACCACCTTCTGCCGACACAGTATCGTTAACCGCCTCTCAAGGTAGTATGAGTCCTAGGCCTCAGTCTCTGGGTGAAGCTAACTAGTGAAAGTTTTCCTATGTAGTCAAGCGTAGTCAGTAGAGAGCTTGCATCTGTGCTCTACTGCGGATCAGTCCCACTGCCTCTCTTTCCTTGGGGGTGACTGCCCTGAATTGAAGAATCCATGGCGTAGGCAAGGGTTATTCCTGTATCTCTGGTTACCCCACAGTTAAGTATAGCAGTTCATAACTGCTGTTGTTGTCTCTTCTTTAGCCAAACCACAATTAACTTACTTCCTGACTGGACTAGATTCAGACTAAACCTCCCAAGAAAGTGGCTGTAAGAGAGAGTCTGAGGTGTACAGAGTGTAGACACAAGCTAGCTTTCCCACTCGTACTGCAGCTGTGCACAGGGGGAGTGAGACACCTAGTGGCTGGAGCAGGGTACAGCAGCTAACTAACCTAGCTGTGGCACCTGAGTAAACTAGTTTTACTTGGGTGTGTAAAGACAGAAAACCACCCATAGCGGGATACTACACACAGTGTAATAAATAAAGAACATTGTTAGCGCGGATGTCAAAATGATCATGACAATTAGTCAAGGGCATGTTTTGCAAACAACGGATGTTATTTTTTTGTTGTTCACATATACTGTTACAGATTTCAACCCTGCAGAAGTGCCTCCAAAGTGGAACCATAAAAGGCAATTGTTAAATGCAACTAACCTATCCTGTCCACCGCTCCAAAAAAATTCTTCACACTTCATAACAAAATCCTCTAAAAATACATGATGTGGCAAATAAAAACACGCTGACACATTTAATTTGTCCCGCGTCTCTTGTTTTTATCTGTCAAATTGTGTATTTTTAGAGGATTTTGTAACAAAGCTCGAAGAGTTTTATCAGAGTTGTGGACATTGTCTTCTATGTCCTTGATCTCTAGCTGGAGTATGTCCTGGAAGCCTGATGCCACTCTCTCCATATTGAATTGGGAGTCAACGCTCAGTACGTAATATGCACACGGTGAGCTGAAATTCTCTTTGTGTGTTACCCATCCTGTACCTCAGTAGAACACTGTAAGGCTACACACTGCCAAGTTAGAACCCTCTACCTCAATTATACCATACTCACTGTACTGGGCAAATTGTTGTGGTTGGTAGTCATCACCTTTCAGAAACCAGTCAATAATGCTGTTGGTGAACAAAATATGCAAATGACACCATTAGTTGGAGAAGAGCTGCTGACCTAAAGAACTCTCTTTTTTAATCACTGCCTGCCTGTCTACTTCAGTCATGTAATAGGAATAATGGGCCACATCTATGAACTCCAGTACAAGGGGCTGCATAGCATAAGTCCATCATCTCCACTGTATTATCCCCTTTTACACCTTCAATATATACTAGAGACGAGCGAGTAATAAAATGCTCGGGTGCTCGATACTCGAGATGAATATTTCCTGCTGCTCAGGTGCTGGTTTCGAGTAACGAACCCCATTGAAGTCAATGGGAAACTTGAGCATTTTTGCAGGGGACCAAAGCTCTGCACAGGGAAGGTTGCCTGAAAACCTGTCAACCTCAGAAAATTATGGAAACAACACGGACATGGACAGGAAACAGCAGGGGCAGCATATATGGATGCCTCTGGGTCTGGATAATGGCAACATTACGCCAAATTATGGGCAACAGAGGGGTGGTGACCCTCAATACAATTTTGCTGACCAAGACCAAGATGGGCAAGGCACATGTGCTGGCACATGTTAGGAAAGCACCCAACTAGGTGCAACTGGGAGGACTTTTGGTGTAGTCTATGGAGTCTGTGTGTACTAGTTACCAGGTGCTGCTTGTTTTAAAGCGCCTGTTACACTGCACACTGCACAGCCAGGATATGTGTAGCTGCACTACAAATCCCAGCAAGCCAAGGTACAGCAGCAAAAATGAGTACTAAGAGGACTTTGGGCAGTTTCTTTGGGGTCTATGTGGGCCTTTCTGGCACCAGTCGCTATGCACAGGGTGCAGCCAAGATGGCGGTAGCTGCGCTACAAGTCCCAGCCAGCATCCACGAGGAGGCCCAAAAAAATGTAGTTGTAGCCCTTAGAAGGACTGTTGGGTTTTTTGTTGATGATTCCTGCCTAACAGACACTATTATTCAAACCTTAACACTCTCCCTGACAGACAGCAGCTCTCTCCTTAAGCTCATCCAGCCTGCATCTGAAGCGAGCTTCGTGGGACCTCATTCTTATATGCCCAGGTCATCTGATCTGGCCAGCCAATCACTGCTATCGACATGTAGGGTTCCCACGTGATGCTAGGAGGTCCCAAAGACTCTCCTGCATGATGATTGGCTGAGAAAAAGCTGCCAAACATGCAGAAAGAGAAAGATGCCACTGCCCCGAGTATCGCGGGATGTTCGTCCGAGTAACGAGCACCATCAAGTACCCTAATACTCGAACGAGTACCAAGCATGCTCGATTATCTCTAAAATATGCCGATACTTAAAGTGTCACTGTCTTGTGACCCTGACAGTTTTGGTAGCATGATGAGGTTTAAAACATTGCAACAAACACATCTGGGATTGGAATATGCCCCCTTTCTGCTGACATGAGATAAAGTATCTTTTCAGAGAAGTTGTTCACATTTTATAAAGCAATATTGATCAGGTTAAAGCTAAAATGTACTGTAAATTAATGCCAACTACCAGAAGTACAAGTAGGAGACACACTTAAATGTTCAATATTTATAGCTATCTTGTTTAAAACTAAAATGTACCTTTATATGCTGATCTTTCATGATGTAGTCATTTAATGCAAATGAACCTTTTATTTTCTAGATCGTGAACCTGTGTTTCTTCAATTAACTCTTCTTGGACCATAATGTCTTATTTTAGAAATTCTTCTGTGTTTGTTTAGACTTCACACATACCCAAAACCAAAGAAACACATAAGGAACAATTTAAAAATTCATTTTATTCATACAGAAATTTAAAAAAAAAAGCTAAAAAGACACATATGTATACAGAAATATGTAGAACTAGGAAAAAGGAAGCAGTCCCATTCTTTCTCTCTCTCTCTCTCTCTCTCTCTCTCTCTCTCTCTCTCTCTCTCTCTCATTGTTTACCTATTATGTATATATATATATATATATATATATATATAAAGAAAGTCCATACCTCATCCAGGGAAAGCTGGGTTAGATATGAAGGAATCCAGGAAAGTTAAAGGGGTTGGCCACTTTATAGTAAAATTGCTCAGTGTACAGTATTAGTAAGTGTACTCACTGTATATACAGCAGCTCCCTGTGTACCTCATAGAGCTAATATCAGACTCCTCTCCTCCAGGCTGGGCTGCCCTGCTCTGTGATCCATAAGATTGCTTACATGGAGGAGCATGTGACCAAGCCCCGCCCCCCAGTGTCCACCACTGAGCCTGCATATGTCTATGGAGAACACAGGGGACAGGGCACGGTCACATGCTCCTCCATGTCAGACATTTTATGGACCGAAACAAAACAGAGCAGGGCAGCCCAGCCTGGTGAAGGGGAGTCTGATTTTAGCTCTATGAGGTACACAGGGAGCTGCTGTCAGTATATACAGTGAGTACATGTACTAATATTTGTATTGACCTATTTTACTATAAAGTGGCCAACCCCTTTAAAACCCATAGCAAACTACTAGCTATGGGACTGTTTTGTAGTGGCTGTAAAAGAGGCCTGGATTTTTATGGAATGACAAGCAGGTTGGTTACTCCCTTTCTGGCCAGTCCAGGTTTTTGTATCTGGCACAAGTCAGCCAAGGAGGCCATTGATCACATAAGAGAATGCACAGAGTATACAGAGTGTGGCTGTGCATGAATGTCTCTCCTGGCAGTGGAGAGTGATGTTGCTCTATGTTGGGTGACTGGGAACAAGTCACCTGTATAGCTAGGATTTGCTGTGTTAGTTAGAGCTCAGATGATCAAGATTTATTTTATTTTGTGCCTGTATGTAAGGCTGAATTTCTTTTGGTTTCAATAAGCAAATAGGGGCATTTCTGTTTTATACAAGTTTGTGTCACTGTCTCTGTCTGCCGTTCCTGCTGTCTGCCCTGCTCTACTGAGCTAATCTCCCAATATATATATATATATATATATATATATATATACAGCCATCACACATCCCGAGAGGCAGTACCATATGTGGAATAGATATAGAGATGCAGCTTATAACAAAATGCCAAAGTAATAGAGTTGTTAGGAGGGGACACAGGGAGAGAGAGGAACCCTAGTAAAACTGATGTACATTGTGCCTGTGATGGCGTTTTCTGGGGTTACCATTAGCAGTGTGTGGTTTGTATTAAAGTAGAAGTCTATCAAAAATTTATTAAAGTATTGTATTGCCCCCCAAAAGTTATACAAATTACCAATATACACTTATTACAGGAAATGCACATAAAGGGCTTTTTTTCCTGCACTTACTACTGCTTCAAGGCTTCACTTCCTGGATAAAATGGTGATGTCACGACCCAACTCCGAGAGTTGTGAAAGCTGTGGCTGCTTGAAAGGATGATGGCAGAGGTATGCTAAGTGTCCCTCCAGTGCCCTGTGTCCCTCAGTGTCCCCCTGCCCTCATCCTCTCCAGCAGCCACAGCCCGCACAGCTCTGGGAGTCGGGTTGTGACATCACTATTTTAGAAAGGAAGTGAAGCCTTGATGCAGTAGTAAGTGCAGGGGAAAGCAATTTATAAGCATTTCCCGCAATAAGTGTATATTGGTGATTTGTATAACTTTTGGGTGGCAACACAATACTTTAACAAAAAAAATTGGCAGACTGAAGAGAAAATGCACTGAAAAAAAAACCAAAAACACATGCATTGATCTTGATAAAACACGATTTAGCAACAGTCTTTCTTTATTATAGCAATATCTTAATGATGGCCTTCTTTCTGGATGCGGTTGTTTTAGTGCCAAATAACAGCCCTTATTCCATAAGAATGGCCTTGATTGCAGAGATAATGAGCAATATTCTGAAATAATAACTGTTATTTGTAGTTGATAAACAGCCATCTAATAAAACGGCTGTCATTTTGATGGTATGTGAACATAGCCTCAAAGTTCATGTGTTGAAGCAGAAAAATGTAGCAAGAATTAAGGATCTGGATGACTTTGATAAGGGCCAAATTGTACAGGCCAGACTACTAGGTTGAAGTATCTTGTAGGGTGTTCCTGGTTGCAGTAGGTACAGTACCTACCAAGTGTATCCAAGAAGGGACAACCAATAAACCAGCAAGAGTGTCCAAGACTAAGCTGAAACTAACATATTTAATAATAATAATAATAGTAGTTCAGGGTGTGTTCACACGTACAGGATCCACAGCAGATTTGATGGCGCAAAATTCATACTGCAGATATCAATGTAAGTAAATGACTGAACACAACATCAAATCTGCTGCGGATTTGATGCCGATCCTTTATGTGTGAACACAGCCTTAAAGAGGTTTATTCATTTTGTTTCTTACTTTTAAGTGCTGAAGGGGGATTCCTCATTTGGATCTTTACAGTAGTAATCCAACACGCACAATGAATGTGCTCTTGAAATTACAATGATTTCAAACAGACTGGAGACAACCCGCCAGGTTATAATTAGTGGGAGTCCGTTGATCTCTAACCTCAGTAAATGGCTAAAGTCTATCAAAGCAGATCCTTCAGTATGATAATTTAACACACCCTAGTATAGGATATACAAAGAAGCCCCAAACAAATCAACCAATTTTATACATGACCAGAAAAAAAAAAGAAAAAAAAAAAAGAAGTCTGTCTATATATCCTTTATTGTAAATGTGCTTAGTTTACCATGAAGTCCAGCATTTCTGAATAGCCATATTAGGCTTTCCTAATGAAAATATTTCTCTGAAGTCCATACAGAATTTATCTTGATGGGATTAAAGTAAAAGGTCATATGCCTGTGCGTTTTATTGCCAGGGCAGAAAATTCTACACATTTCAACCCATCAACCCCGATCACCGCTTATGATTTATTTATAAAGCAATAAGAACACTAAAGTGGCTTCTGGTAGTATATATATATATATATATATATATATATATATATATATATCCACAAACTGCAAACCATTCACTAGGCCTAATTTAACAAAGCTATTCCCAGAATGGCCCATTTTACTGTAACCTTTGCAGACCTCAGTATTCAAATTGGCTTGTAGTGCTGCACTCTCTGTGGCTCAAGATCGTAATCTTTTGGCTCCCAATAAATGTTTTTAAATATGCGCTTGTGTTTGGTAAATGAA
The DNA here is from genome assembly GCF_027789765.1 of Dendropsophus ebraccatus. Classification (NCBI taxonomy): domain Eukaryota; kingdom Metazoa; phylum Chordata; class Amphibia; order Anura; family Hylidae; genus Dendropsophus; species Dendropsophus ebraccatus. The sequence continues at coordinate 79,258,560 of NC_091456.1, read as the reverse complement.
ATTTTATTCAAAATATTTGTGGCCAAAGTAGTATGGGTCAAGACATTCAAAAAGGGTGGTGGTCATATTCTTCCTCGTGTCTATCGGTAGACCTGATGAACAGAGTGTTCAGTGCCTTAAAATGTTAAATCTCATTAAAGGACTTTTGGAATTAATCTTTGTACAAAGCCTCAGTAATTTACTTTAAACAGTTACATAGTTAGTAAATGACATATGTCTATTAAAGGAGACCTGTCACCCCCCGTGCCGGGGTTACAGGCTCCCAACCCCCCTGTTAGAGCCCGCTATACTCACATGATCCCGCCGGGTCCCGCTTCCTGAGCCGGTCGGGTCACGGAGATATCAGAGCCCGAAGCCCGGCGCGCGTGCTGACAGCAGAGTCAGATGCCCATAGAGAATGAATGGGGAGTCAGATTATCCGTCATTCTCTATGGGCATTGGACTCTCCTGTCAGCGCGCGCGCCGGGCTTCGGGCGCTGATATCTCTGTGACCCGACTGGCTCAGAAAGCGGGACCCGGCGGGATCACATGAGTATAGGGGGCTCTAACGGGGGGTCGGGAGCCTGTCACCCCGGCACGGGGGGGGGGGGGGGGGGTGACAGGTCCTCTTTAAGGTTAACCAAGCAGGGGGGGGGGATGGATGAAGGGCAGGGGAAGGATGGGTAAATTCTATACTACTACATATGCCTTTATGTTATTTTGTTCTAAGAACTTGTCTAAGCCTATTTTGAAGCCCTCCACTGTTTTTGCTGTGACCAGATCCTGGGGTAGACTGTTCCACACATTCACTGTTCTCATGGTAAAGAAGGCTTGACGCCTCCAGAGTTTAAACCTTTTTATTTTCCATGTGGAAGTAGTTGCCCCCCCCCCCCCTTTGGGTTTTGCCTGGAATATCTTTCCACCAAATTTCTTGAAGGGGCAATTAATATAGGCAAATAAGTTAATCATATTGTCATGTATTTACCTGTTTGCTCTGCAGAGCTGCAGAGACAGAGGCAAGCTGTCAATTCCATACACACCCAGCCGGCTGATGTTGCAGATAAGCAGCCTATCAGCAGTTGGGGGCATGAGTACAGCTGTGCAGGAGCACAGAGCCAATCACGAGCTGCCAGGCGATCCATGAAAACCAGGGGCGGTGAATTTAAACGAGCAGCTGATGCTCCATAGCTGCTAATGATAGTTTTGCCTTGCCTTACTTCACCAGCATTACTTTGTGTTCTGACTACCTGTGTTCCTAACCTTTGCATTTGTTTCCTGACTTGTTATCTGATTTTGTATCTCACTCCTGACCTGTTTCTGACCTTGGCCTGTTTAAACATTATCCTTTTGTATTTTGCACTATTTGCTAACTTGGGTTTGACTTCTGGCTTGTTTTTTGACTGTGATTTGTGGTTAATACGTACTTGGCTGGTTTGACTTGGACTGCTGACTGTCACCCAGTTGGGGTCTAGGGCAGTACATCCAAGTAGGCAGGGACAGTGGGCTGGGTTCCGTTAGGGATCACTGTTCCCCTACGGACATGACATTATCACTGGCGCTACATTACTGAGTTGCTCACTACCTTCCCATTGGAAGCAATGACTGCAGTACCTGAGCAAATGCAACGTCTCACTTATACAGTGGAGGATCTTGCACAAAGAGTGCAGCAGCGAGAGGATTCCCAGACAAATTATGTTGCTGTAACTCACACATCCCAGAAGAACCCCCAGTTTAGCCTCCTGGTTTAGTGGGGATAGAAAAAGTTTTTTGACCTTTTTAGGACTGTTGTAGATTGTATTTTCATGTCTCCGTCACTAGTCTTCTGGTGATGAGGCCCAGAGAATCGGTATTGTTATTTCACTCCTGCAGGGGCCACCTCAAGAGTGGGCCTTTTGGTTGTCTCCAGATGCTGCTAAATTGGTCCTGTTTGATGCCATTTTTGCAGCTTTGGGCCTACCCCTGACACTCTTGACGAAGCAATGTCTCTGGCTGTTAGTAGAAATGAGCGGACCTTTTGGTCCAATGGCATCGGCACTCTCTCATCATGCCTTTGATCCCAGTCGCATACTTGCGCTCCCGCGAATATGCGGCCAGGATATTTCAGGGAATTCAACAGTGATTGATGGGAGAGTGAACTGCTTTCAGACCAAAAGTCCGAGCAGTTTGCTCATCTCTAACTGTTAGGTTGTACCGACGTTTTAGCGAGAGACATTGTGAGAGGTCTGAGACTCCACTCCCACACACCACTGCTTCTCCGATTCCTGTTGCTCCTAGTTTTACAGCTGAGCAGTCCGGCAACTGGGGGCTTCTGCTACAGATCATGCAAGTAAACGCAGAACTTCCCATCGTATCCAAGGATCTGTTCAATATTTGGTCCATTGCCAAGGTTATGTCCAGAGAAGAGATCATGGGTTGCTGCTCGTTTCATCCATCAAGAAATTCCATAACTCCCATCTGGACAAGCCTAGACCAGGTAAGGGTCCAGTGGCCCCTCATAAAAGAGGGGGTAGTGTCATGTATTTACCTCTTCGCTCTGCAGCGCTGCAGAGACAGAGGCAGACTGACAATACCATACACGCCCAGCCGTTTGATGTTGCATATAAGCAGCCTATCAGCAGTTGGGGGCAGGAGTACAGCTGTGCAGGAGCACAAAAGCCAATCATGATTGCCAGGTGCTTCATGCAAATCAGTGACGGGGGATTTAAATGAGCAGCTGATGCTCCATAGCTGCCACTGATAGTTTTGCCTTGCCTTACTTCCATAGCATTAGGCTATGTTCACTTATTTTATGACACCGGCTGTTCTATAACCCGGGTCATGGAACAGCCGGTGTCAGATAAGATCATCCTGGCCGGTACTGCAGTACCGGCCGGATGATCTTTAGCACCGATGAGTTCTGATGCGAGCGCATCAGTGTGCGCCCACATCAGAATTCCCCACTGCACACAATGGAGTGTGCGACCAGAGCCACGCGATTCATTGTGTACACTGTCAGGTTCTCTGTGGCCGCTATTCAATGAATAACGGGCGCAGAAAACTGACATGTCAGTTTTTTTGCGGTGCCACTAGAGATCCCGTCTGGAGCGTATACTTCTTGCATGAGCTCCGGCAGGGATCCCATAGACTGCAAAGTAATGTACATTTTCGTATTAATCACAGCCGTTGTTGCAATCGGCAACAACGGCTGTACTTTTACGAAAATATACGTTGTGTGAACATAGCCTTACTGTGTTCTGACTACCTGTGTTCCTGACCTTTGCATTTTTTTTCTGATTTTGGCTTGTTATCTGATTTTGTACCTCACTCCTGACAGTGTTTCTGATCTTGGCCTGTTGAAACGGTATTCCTTTGGTATTCTGATTTTGCACTCTTTGCTATCTTGGGTTTTACTTGTTTTCTGACTGTGATTTTGGTTCTGATTTGTGGTTTATGCATACCTGGCTGGTCCGACTTGGACTGCTGACTTTTCTCCTTGTCTTGCCCTACACTTAGCAGCGTAGGGACTGTCGCCCAGTTGGGGTCTGTCACCTAGGGCAGTATGTCCAAGTAGGCAGGGACAGTGGGCTGGGTTCAGTTGGGCCTCACTGTACCCCTATGAACGTGACACATATCTTTTCTTTTATGTCTCTTCTGAAGACCAAATAAATTTTACTCCCTTAACCCCTAGACGACCTAGGACATACGTAAGTGTAAGCGACAGGGGGAGTCCCCTGTCACTTACTGCTTGGGTATCGTTAAAACGTACCGCCGGAGGTCTCTCACCTGCCTCCGTGCAGTCTGATCGGTGATCTGCTCACTGAGCCTGCACAGGCAGACTCAATGAGCAGATCACCTATCACACTGATCAATGCTATGCCTATGGCATAGCAATGATCAGTGTAAAAAAAAAAAAGTTAAAAACACCAATACACTACCCCAAAGCCCCTCCCCCAATAAAAGTTTAAATCACCCCCTTTCCCATTATATAAATAAAACATATAAAAATAAATAAACATATAATATACCGTAGCGTGCGTAATTGTCCGATCTATTAAAATATAACAAGCGTCATTGCAAACGGTGAACGGAAAAGACGAAAAGAGGGAAAAAAGTCTGACAATTACCGATTTTGTTACATTATATTTAAAAAAAATAATAATAAAAAGTGATCAAAACGTCTGATATTCACAAATATGGTATTAATAACAACAAGAGATCATGGCGGAAAAAATGACGCCCCATAGGTGAAAAAATAAAACTGTTATAAGCGTCACAATAGGCCCATTTTAATAATATTTAATTGCCAAAAAAAGCATTTAATTAAAAAATATATATAACATTAGAGAATCTGTGTAAACCTGCATATGGTTGTGTTCGGACTGACCTATAGAATAATGGTATCATGTCACTTTTACCATATAGTGCATTACGTAGACACAGAACCCACCAAAAGTTACCATATTGCATTCTTTTTTACAATTTCTCTTATTTATATCTTCATAAATAATAATTTTGGGGTTCCATCATACATGTTATGGTAGAATGAACGCCATTACAAAGTACAACTATTCCTGTAAAAAACAAGCCCTTACATGGCCCTGTAGATAGAAAACTGAAAGTGCTAGAGCTCTTAGAAGGGAAGGAGGAAAAACAAAAGCGCAAAGATCAAAATTTGTGCGGTCCACTGGGTCATTTTGTGCCTGGTCCTCAAAGGGTTAAAGGGGTGGTCCAACATTTTTTTCTTATTGGAAATTTGAATAATTTGTAATCTGTCCCTTTCCCTTAGTGGTTTTCTCTAACCTTTTTTCGCCTCTGTGCCCCTGTGCCTCCTATGTTGCTGCTTTTTGGACTTGTGTTTGTTTACATAAAGAACTTCCAGGTCACAGGGGTCAGCAGTGACATCACAGCTCTGCAATCCTACAGCTTTGCCCCCTCCTCTCTGAATCTAGCTCCGCCAATTCTACCCATAAGCAGGAAATGTCTGTATTACTACAAGTGCCTTGGGAGCAGCATGGTGGCTCAGTGTCTGCCAGTTACTTATATTATCAAATCAACTAGTTTTTTCACTCTTTTATCTGTTGTAGGACTACAAATCCCAGCACACATGTATATGTTAGGAGTTGTAGTCCTGGATTACATATACACTACAGTAGCCATCCTACAGGTGGGTGGGGTTTCAGTGAGGCAAGATTCTGCTACAAGTTTACCTCAGCAAGAAATAGATAGAATGGTGACTGACATGCGGTACTGCCCTCACACTGTACATCTTTACAGTACAATCAGGGGCGTAATTAGAAATGGCTGGGCACCATAGCAAACTTTTCATTGGGGCCCCCCTCCTTCCCAACTGACCAGTAATCCAATGGAATGCTAGTTTATTAAAATATCCTGGACAACTCTTTTATTCTTTCCTCATAAGATGTTTGCTGTAGACTGTTCATAGGAGACATAATTTAACCTCTTAATGACCACTGATACACCTTTCTAGTACAGCCCAGTGGTCATTGCATATATAGCGCAGGCTCAGGAGCAGAGCCCATACTGTAGGGAGTGGGTTTAAGCTGTAGGTTACAGCTGACACCCAACTGCAATTACTAGGAGTGGACTTCAATCCAATCCCAGAAATGTTACCCTGTGCATGCTGCAATAAATCTAATGATTGCATATTATAGTCCCCTAGGGTTGGCCTAAAAGGTGTTTAAAAAAGTTTTTAAAAGTACAAAAAACACTTCAAGTTTAAATTACCCTGTTCCCCATTTAAAAAAAAAATTACAAAAAAGTTTGATATTGCAGTGTGTGGAATTGTCTAAATTATTAACATAAAACATAGATCCCGCACGGTGATCAGCATACAGGATCTATATACAAAATGGTCAATATGCACATTAAGGCCACGTTCACACAACGCATATTTTGAATTAATCACGGCTGTTGTTGCAATTTGCTCATAGTATACACTCCGGTCGAGATCCCTAGCGGCCGCAAGAAAAACTGACATGTCAGTTTTGTGCGGCCACTATTCATTGAATAGCGGAAGCACAACACTGACAGTTCACACAGTGGAAAGTGCAGCTCCGGCTACACTTTCCATTGTCAACTATGGTGATTTATGATGTGGGGGCACATGGATGCGCCCGCATCCCAATTCAGCACAAGTAAAGTTCATCTGGCCGGTACGGCATTACCGTCCGGGATGATCTTCACTGACACCGGCCTTTCTGTGACCAGACCAGGTCACAGAACAGCCGGTGATTTACAGCATGTGAACCCGGCCTAAATAGGTAGATGTGACATGCTCAGATATGCTAGCATTTATATTATTTATGAGAGGAATTATTTGTGAGAGGATTTGCCCAGCACACACATACAGTAAATGTGGACACACCTCGGCATTGCTTCTGTAGAAAAAAAATAAATGTATATATGTGTCCATGTTTACCATTCTTTAAATGTTCATAGAATGTAGTTACTTTCTCCCCGACAATCTACTACCATCTTATTGCACTCTCAAAATTATAACTTCCGAGAATGGGGGTGGGGTATTCTATTGTGATTATTGTGTAATCGTTAGGTCGGCTGTGGTTTTGTTCACTATTATAGGCAATCTGTGTAGGATTTGGCTAACATGTCTCAATATTGTATATACAGTATATGGCTATGTTCACACAATATCTTTTTTTTGGCCGTTGTGTGGCCGTTTTTTTTTACGGCCATTATTTACATAAACCGGCTGCAAATTGGCAACAAAACGGTGTAAAAAAAACATTGTAGGAACATAGGGGGAGATTTATCAAACTTGTGTAAAGTAGAATTGTCTTAGTTGCCCCTAGCAACCAATCAGATTCCACTGCTCATTTTTCAAAGAATCTTTGAGGTATGAAGAGTGGAATCTGAATGGTTGCTAGGGACAACTGAGCCATTTCTACTTTACACCCGTTTGATAAATCTCCTTCATAGTCTATAAATAAGGATATACATATATATTTTTTTTAGCATCTCAGTGTATGTTCACACTGAGTAAAATGAGCGGAATTCCGCCTTTCTCAGTGTGTCATAGAATCTCTATGGGAGAGGATGTGCTCCTCCGCTGTCACCCCTCTCCCCTCAAAGAAGTGACATGCCACCTCATGAAGCGGAGAGCGGCGGCAGCGGAGGAGAACACACTCCCCCATAGAGATGCTATGACACACTGAGGCAGGTGGAATTCCGCTTATTTTACTCAGTGTGAACATACCCTCAGTTTTCAAACAGTTATAACCTTCTTTTTATCTGACATACAAACATGAGCATTTCTTTGTTGTGGAAATAGTTGTACTAGTTGGTGCCATTTTGGGGTTACATAAAAGAAGAATTATGTTATGCTTAGTCTCCAGGTGATAACTGCTCTATAACTTGTTTTATATAGATGTAGCTCTTATATCATTCTATTTATTTAGAAAGTCGGATGTTTCTCCGCTATTTCAGCATTTGTGACGTGCATAAAACAACGTAATAGAATATCAGAGCCTCCACACTTTACAGAAAGACTCTATTTAATTTTCCTACTGTAAGTTCTGATGTAAAACTAGTGGCTGTCATAGCCTGTAAAGTTCTACCCTATCCATCTTTATACTCTACATGTAACAATTTTTCATTGTATTCAATAATTCCCAATTCAGAAATAAGTTATTAAATGTTCCTGTAACATAATCTATCATTTTATGCCTTCAGTTTCAGAACCAACTGTGTCACACTGCTGTATCTCAGTAACTGCTTAGGATTCATGAGGACATCTGGTGAAAGGAAGGTGTAATGACGTGATTACAGCTCTGTAATGATATTCCAGTGCGGGTGTCAAACACAGCAAGTTGAACAGACGCCTCTAATATCAGATATTAATATAACAATGACCCAGATGGTACTAGAATTGCGATAACTGTCATCTCTCTGACACTTAAAAATATTGGATACACTTATGTTTGTATACATATAATGTATAGCACAAAATGAGCTACAATATGTTATGCGCTGCTGAGAGTTGCTTTTCTATCTATTATGTAAGCATTGGCATCACAATGACAGTACTTTAGCTATCATAGCGGGCTTTGTAAGGAACACAGCAGTAAATATGCTATGTAAATCATTGCCACAGATGTTTAAACATATGTTAATACATGAGCTGTTTTTACTGGATTTGGCTCGTAGTATTTCCCAGCAATTATCGCTATGCAATTTGTATTTTCTATCAAGTATATTTATAAAACGTCATGGTGTTCTTATTACTATTATAGCTATTTGTATTATTTATTCTTTATTATTATTTAATACACACAAGTTCAAAATCCTAACTTAAAATGATATTTTCCACAGGATAGGGGATAACAAGTTGATCAGTGGGGGGGGGGGTCCAAACACTGGGACCACCCAACAATCACAACGACAGTCCTATGAAGTGTTCAGAAGCCCCATAAAAATGAATGGAACACTGGCTGAGCACGCACATTCGGGGACAGTTTAGATCCCCACTTAATAGCTTGTTATCATCTATCCCATGGATAGGGGTTTCCTTTGCAGGCTTGGAATACCCCTTTTAAGCTTCTGAGCCCTAATGCAAATTCTGTAATAGAGCTCTTCACCTACCATGTGACTTAAAATGATAATGGGGGTCTACTTATATGACAGAGAGGGCATTTGAAGTCCCAAAGACACCATGGCCCAAGTGAGACTACTACATTAACAATTCTTAAATCTATGTCCACTCTCTACTAAAGTTATACATGTATCTAGTAATCTAGTAATGAATCTAGTAATAAAAAAAATAGAAAGACTCCCTAAATATTGATGGGGCTCTATTACTGTATACCCTGTTTCCCCTAAAATAAGACATCCTCCAAAAAAAAGGCATAGTGGGGGATTTACAGGATAGCTTAAAATAAGACATCCCCCTGAAAATGAGGCATCCCCGAACTTATGATCCCCACCGCCACCTTCCGCCACTATGCCATGACAACTACTATACACTATATAATACATTTTATTTTCTTTTTTTTTTTCAACAATAGCTGTGAATTCTTAAAAATAAGACATCCCCTGAAAATAAGACATAGTGCATCTTTGGGAGCAAAAAATAATATAAGACACTGTCTTATTTTTGGATAAAAACAGTAGCTGTCGCTGTGTCTTATATATTTTAGAATCCTATGTACTGGTTAATTTATATCACATGATCTATTTATTTCTATACATTTTTTTGTGAATATGTGAGAATAATAAAACACAGTATGCTATATCAAATGCAATATTGTGGTGGTATTCTCCCAAACTAACTTTGCAGAATTCAGCTAAAACTAAACAAAAATCACAAACTTTAATGAAAATATGGCAGATTTATAGTTCTAAGATTTACCTTCTTGTAATATTCTAAAAAAGGACACATACTCTAAATATTTAGGAATAATGTCTTTTATCTTCTTTGGACTGAGTAGTTGTAGGATATCTTCTGGTAAATTAAAAGGCAGTATAATGTAGATTTTACACAGATCGCTCGCCAACTCTCATTTTCAGACTAAGGCCAAAAGGAGTCTTTGTTCCATATCAGTAGATATAAAAAACTGATTGATCTGCTACTACTATTAGACATGACCTAATGTGCTCAAAGTAGCCAGCAAATTCTGATCTACTCTACTCATAAACTGTCATATGCTAATGCCCATATGGTGATGCCAAGGGCTTCTAGGAAGGTCAGCTCAAAGACACAAAGCACTAAGGAGCTCTTAAATTAATATATATATATATATATATATATATATATGATAAAAAGGTGTATTTACTGTAAAAATAGGTAAAAAGGTATGGTGTATTTACTGTAAAAATTGTCAAAAGTACTTTCATGGACACTGTCTTATTATGGGTCCATACAAGTTCTGCCCATATAAATCTAATCTGTCTGTATAACATCACTCATGAGGAGATTAGGGCTCTAGGATGATCTCCCTGAAGACTTCAGAGCACAACTGTCCCCGCACTGAGCACCCGGGCCCCAGAAACAACATGACTGTAGCCACTGCCGTTCATGCAGAATCTAGCTACCGCTCCCACTACTACCATGTCTCCTCCGAGTCCTGGTGTCTCCGGTAACGGCTTCTCACCTTTGCAAAATTTGCTGCAAATTTTGCTTTACATGATTCCCTTTGCTCATCTCTACATACTAGCCATGTGTTTCCAGCACAAGTATGGTCATTTCCCCCAACTTTTATTCCCTTTCCTGCCTCCTCGGAAGTTCTGTAGTTTAAAAATTTTCTACTTGCTTCGTTGCAATACATTTTCCTGTCCATCATTTTGTGCCAATACGTCACAAATTGCGTCATGGCACTGGGCAGTCTTTGCAGTAAGAAAATGCTTTCTTACTGGTTCCCTATCAATTCTCTTTGGTCTGGTAAACTCAATGATCACATATACCTTTCTGTCCATTCACAGGACTCTTCGGGACCTTTATCATATGGTTGCTTAAAGCCAACAGAATTTCTGCAATTGATACTGTTGCCTAATGGGAATGCTGTATACTGGGGAGGGAGAAGTAATGGACCACCTGTATGTGATTTTAGCTTGTAGACTAGTGGATTTTGGTATACAAGGATGTGTGTGCCCCACTGACCTGCAGATATCTACTGTAGCAGAGCTGAGTTCCACTATGGTCCTGCCATGTCCCTGGATGAACCTTACCTGCAGGGACACTGCAGGACCATAGTGGAACTCAATTCTGCTGCATCAGATAAACAGCCGCTCCCTGCAACACTGACCACGGCTCTACCTTTGTCTCTGTAGGCTGTAGAGAAAGTCCGCCACACGCAGAGATTGCCAGTCTAACATTATCCAAACCAGGAAGTAAAGAGAAGATGGGCGAATAGAAAAAGGGTCCACTGTGGCCCCAAAACACAATGGATTGAAAATTGACTTGGGTAAGCTACTATGCCTGTATGTTTTTAAAAACATTTTTGCTAAGAGTTGAACATCTTGAATTAACTTTTTCTTTCTGCTGCACCCACTTCTGGCTTTGGCTTAAAGCTTTACTGTTATTTGTAGTAACATATAATTAGACATCAAAAAATACTGATCACTGACACAGCTAAGTAGTAGTGCACAACATTTTACTTCCTGGCTGGCCAAAGATCTAACTCTTTCACTTCATAAATTGTGACAAAGCAAAGAGTCAGACTTGACTGACAGCTGGGAAAAGACACGTTTGGCACAGTATATTAGTAATGCTATACCTGTCCGCGGTAGGAAAACATTAAGGTTTTTTTGTTTGTTTGTTTTGGGGGGCAGGGGTGTTAAGGTTATAACTAAAAAACAGAGCAAGTTATATCAAAGCTAACAGAGACAACATCATAAACTTTGAAGCTGTACAAGGTTGCATGCATGAATGAATTGGAGCCTTTGCTCAGTGTTTTATTATTACTGCTATTTTAACAATAAAGTTTCCGTGAAATATTTGTGAGACTTTGCAAATTCCCATCTCCGGGGTCTGCTCAGTCTTGCATCCTTCCCAAGCAGACAAATCAATTATAATTTGTAATATCTTTTGTGATGTATTGATTATGTCTGTAACACAAAGTAAGTGTATTCTGATTAACCCATTAATTGCTTTCTCTTATTATTTCTTGACCACTTGTTATATAATGATGCAGTACAAATGTAAGGGCTAGAGTATATTTTTCCTTTGGGATTATATTTTATTGTTATTTCTTTTTAAGTTATTTCTCCAAGAGTATGAGGACATGTACAATGTTTACTCATATGCTGTTTATTAGAGATAAGTAAACCTAATCCAGATTCACTGTGAATCACACTGTCAATTCGCTTTGTTTTCCGTATTCCTCGCGATTCATTAACAAATTCACTAAATAAGATGGTCCTGATGGTGGATGCACATGTTTAGTTACAGGACTGTCCTTTGGCTGGAGCAAGGGATTATCTATAATGCCTAGCACCCGTCCAATCATCTACAGGCTCCACTGTGATGTCAGCACCTCACCCAGTATAAAGTGTGCTTTACTTGCTGAAGGCGGGCAGTCGGCTATGTGTGCAGAGGAAAGAAGGATTGCAGTAGGCATTTGGGGCAAGGCAGGGAGAGAAATAGAGAGAGAAAGGGAGAGAGAGAAGAGGAGAGTCCATTGTGGGTAAGTGCCTGTGGGTGCTGTGGTTGAAATTATCCCTGTGTGTGGGAGAAGTGGTCACAAGTATACAGAAAACAATAAATAAGCTATGCTTACCTCTCCATGCTTCCCCAGTGTCCTTCGACAGGTCTCCAGTGTCTATACTCATCACAGAGATAACAGCCTGCTTAGCCAATCACTGGTTGCAGCATTGAAGCCATTTTAGAAAAAAACTTTGAAGTTCATAGTTCGAAGTCGGGTCCTGGTGTCCAGTCACTGCGATGCTTTTGTATTGGTAAATACTACTTTGCAGGATATTGGGTTCTTTCTTTGGGGTTGTTTGTGCTACTTTATTATGTGATATATTTCTGTTTCACTTCCCTTATATTTGTGGCTACTTAGTGGAGACAGGTTCTGCACCACTTCTATTTGTGTCTACTTTGTTAGTTATTTGTGACTTGCCGCACATATTTATCTACTTGTATATAATTACATTTTTGTTTAAATTTATTTGTCTATATGTGACCATAATCATTGGACTCCCAGACCTCTGTTTTTATGTTTTGAATGATTTTATGTGGACAATTCATCATTAGTAAAGATTCTTGTTTTATATCTACAATTTGTTGTATATATATGTAGGGGGGGGGGGGGTGCTTAAAGAGTACCTGTCGCTAATTGAAAATAAAAAAAAGTTTTGACATTTCAGAGAGAAAGTATTAAGACCCTGATCGATCAGTAGAATAAGACTGGAGACGACTTCATTGCTGCTCTCTATGCTCTGTGTCTTAGACCTTAATGGACCTATAGACTTGCATTTGGAGTCAGTTTAGGTCATGTGACAAAGAGCTGGGAGTAAACACGCTAAGTGAGGCTCCTCCTTGTGATTTTGGTATGTCTTTCTGATGTATCAGACTTTTTTTTTTTTCAAATGAAAGTGCTCATTCAAAGTGGGCCTGTATGCAAATAAACAATGGTAAATAACAAGACCAAAGCTAGATAAGGTCCTATGTCGAAGACTTTTTGATCATTTGTAAAGTCTTATGGCACAAAGCGTATTGAAATACAACAAAGAAGAGGGAGCTCACCTATCAATTTAATATCAATGGGGGTGCAGCTTGGTGTTCAAATAAGTCAAACCAAACCAAAGAAGAAACAAGCTAAACACCATAATAGCGCACACCTCCAAAATAGAGTATATAATCAAATTTTATTTATACAAGATTCCAAAGAAAAACAAGACAAAAAAGAAGCACCATAACAAACATGATTAATAACAATTAAAAAACCATATAGGTATATAAGCAATCCACAAAATGAGAGGATATGATAGTCCTCTCACTACATCAGGACATCACCAGAAAAAACAAATCCTTCCTCATGGTCAGAACTATATATATATATATATATATATATATATATATATATATATATATATACAAAGATTCTATCTTATTGTGCAGTATAGTAAAATACACAGACTGGTGTTATAAATATATAATTAAACCCAAACGTCACAACTGATTCTCTAAATATCCTCTACTAATGTGTCAATGATTATCACAAATGCCTAAGAACAACTTGGTGTAAAAAGTGCTGAATTATAAAGTTCTCAAGTGCTACAAACTATAACATGGTGTAAATGTACAAATATAATAAAACGCCAGTAAGGTAAGCACAAATAACAAGAAAGTTCATCTGATTACCCTATGACCATGAGATCCGGTGTCCTGACTGGCACAAAGTGAGCACATAGGTGGTAAAACGGGAATGGGTTGTATATACTCAAAATTCATACCTTAAGGCTCAATATCTTTCACTAGTCACGCACCTCTCTAGCCCTTTTCTTCTCCACATAGAGGTGAGCACTGAACCAACCCTGTGACCAGATACATTGTAAAGCCAGAGCTTCCTTCTGCTATTCTGATAAATAGTAGGATGCTTATAACTCTGTGGAATAGTACTTGTTATTCTGGGAATAAGATACAATTTGTTGCTGATAATAAAGTTTAATAATTTGGGCATTGGCTTACTCCAGAGTACATTGCAGGCTTATGCCATTATAAGTATATTTTAACATTTGACAGGCTACTTGCTTCTTGATAATCCTGCACAAACCTATTAAAATAGAACTATTTTAATATAAGGGTGGTTATGAAAACCACAAGGAGCTCTGTTCTCCGAAGAATTGTAATGAATAAATGAGGGCATCGTTAATCACTGCTGGACATTGGGAGCCAGTAAAGAAAGACAGAGACGTTCAATTCATCATTATGTAAATCCATATTTTTGTGACAGGTCCTGTCCAGGGATTGTTGCTTATGAACTGAATTTGAGTTTATTACTCAAAGTTGTCATTTTCTTAAATAGGTTACATAGATAATTGCTAATGTGCTAATTTATGGAACTCATAATAATATAAGAGATTATTGCTACCACCACTAACTTTCTGAGGTTTTCTTTATGTATGATGTAGTAACTTTCTACAGATGTATTACCATTTTTTATTTATTATATGTTAACAATTATTATTTACCCCTTAAGGGTGCGTTCACACCTACAGGATCTGCAGCAGATCTGCAGCAGATTTGATGCTGTGTTCAGTTATTTAAATGAAATCTGCTGCAGAAAATCAGCTGCAGATCCTGTAGGTGTGAACGCACCATAAAGGGGTATTCCAACATCAGGCAAAAAATTAACATGCTGCAGAAGCACGTAGCATTGCTTACCTGTCTATCCTAGGTCTGAGACTATGGAAATGCATTTTGGGTATCTGTATTTGTAATTAGTTCTGTATTATCAGGGTTCTATTTCCTAGTTGGGCAGTTGCTCAGTATTACAAGGCCCAGAATGGATTGTTTTCCCTTTACTGTCTGAATCTGTGTTTCACTATTGTTCAGTAAGGTTGGAGCACCTGTAATCACATCTATCTCTCCCAAATGTCCCAATAAAGATATATACATGTATCAGTGAATATGACATGGATATGGTAATGTAGACTGGAGGGGCTGTTCAGAGAGTGATTAGAGATGAGCAAACTTTTCAAAAGTTTGGTTTGGTAAGCTTGCTGAACTTCCTGTAAAGTTCAGGTTTGTCCAAACCAGACTTTAAAAGAACCGCGCTAGAAAAGCTAAACGATGGCAGGCATTAGCTGTTTTAGTGCAGTTCATCCATACTTACCCATCCGCACTTCCCCAGTGTCCTTCTTCTCTGCTAGTCACTGACTGACTGAGATGGCACAGAGACGCAATTAGTGATTGGCTGAATAGGCTGGAGGCAGCTAAAGACACCGGAGACCCAAAAGTCTCTGGAACCAAAAGTTCGGTTTGGTATCAAACAGAATTTTGTAGCAAAGTTTTGAACAAATCTTGGTTATGGAAGTTCAGTTTGTTCATCTGAAATGGTGATACCACTCAGGGGGGTGAGGCTAATGGTCAGAGACAAGATGAAGTCAAGCCTTCTGAGAAATCAGAGGCTGATCTATTAAAGGCAGGGTAGAGCCGGAGAGCTACAGACAATACACACTTTGTAGTTCTTCTTTGGATAGGTAATAATTTGCTGAAGTGAGAATACTTCTTTACATTGAAAAAACTGACTGGTACAGTAATATAAATACCCATCTTATTAACAGCAATTTGTGTTTGTCATGCTATAGAGTTTAGAAACAATCTGCTTTATTACCGAAAATTGAGGTAACAGGTAGATCTCAGGATATGACAATAGTAGGGAGTTTATTGTTAGAAAATGGCATTCAAATGAAGGAGTTAAATAAACTTTTTATATTATACTTATCTAAGTTAACAATAAGGCTTCACATTGTTCAGTGTACAGTGCTGCCTGCAATTGTGGACCGAATGTGCATCAGTAATGCTCCGTAACTCACGAACCACTACATAGTCATCCGAGCCACAAGTGCGGATCCACACTAGGACCTGTCCTTTTTTTTGTGCACTGATCACGTACAAAGGTGTGAACGATGCCATTGAAATTTATTGGTCCTATGTTCTGTTTGCAATTGCGAGTCCAGACAAAACTATGGATGTGTGAACGGGGCCTTTAATGACACTTCATGTTTTTTAAAGATAGCTTTGTTGGTTGTGCTGTGTACTTTATATCAGGGAAGGATCAGCAATCGCTTCATTATCATCGGAGGGCACAATTCAGATTTAACATTTAGAAACTGAAGGCAGAGAACACAGGATCCCACCATCAAAATAGTTGATGGAAGCAACTAAGTACCTCCTTCCCACTTGGACAGTGACATTTTGACATGTCATAGAGAGCACTCCCAGCACTTTCCCATAGAAGTTAAAGGGGATGATGAATCTAACTTGCTAATAGCTCCCTAGTAGGCATGGGGCAAAGAGAATGAAGGTATTCTCGTGCTGTTAGTTGTGGAATCCTCTGCCCAGTGAGCCATTAGGAGCAATGGGGGCAAGGCTGCCACCCCCCTAGCACAAATCTCACCGACCCCCTCCATTGATAATGATGGTGGGGGGGCAGATCGCCATGAGGGGGCGGGGCTAAACACCCCTGGGCCAACCTTCCCCTTCTAATGATTAATAATGGAGAGTGGTGGCAAGGAGGCATGCTGGATAGGTGCTAGGGGGTAGCTCGGCCACCAGTGCTCCTAGTGGCTTACCGTGCAGAGGGTTTCACAACTAACAGCACAGGAACTGCGGCTAGGATGAAGGTAAGAGACATACCTTCGTCCTCATTGCCCCGTGCACACTAACAAGCTATTAGCAGGTAAGATTTGTCTAACCTGCTGATTTCACTTTAATAAGTATCATTCTCTTATGCCCAGGTGCCTTCTCTATGGAAAATCTCTAAAACTGCTGTTAAACTCCATCAAAATGGCTGCTACTATTATCATTATCATAAAAATAATAACAATATGTAAATATCTAATTAAAACATTAAAAACATAATTTTAATAGCAATAGTAAAATGTCAAATGTGATTTTTAATTATAAAAAAAAGGGGGGGGGGGTACATTCGCTTTATGAATGAACTGAACAGTAAGGCTTGCTCCCACAATGACTTTTGCCATCTTTTTGTTCATGCTCATTAATTGTGGCCATCATTATGAAAAGAAGGCCATCTTTAGGCCTTAAATGATTTCAACGTTGTGTGAATCCTTAATCTCACACATTATTTAAAAAACTATTTAATATACACTACCGTTAAAAAGTTTGGGGTCACATTGAAATGTCCTTATTTTTTAAGGAAAAGCACTGTACTTTTCAATGAAGATAACTTTAAACTAGGTGTATAAAGGCCCATTTCCAGTAACTATCACTCCACTGTTCTAATGGTACAATGTGTTTGCTCATTGGCTCAGAAGGCTAATTGATGATTAGAAAACCCTTGTGCAATCATGTTCACACATCTGAAAAAAGTCTAGCTCGTTACAGAAGCTACAAAACTGACCTTCCTTTGAGCAGATTGTGTTTCTGGAGCATCGCATTTGTGGGGTCAATTAAATGCTCAAAATGGCCAGAAAAAGAGAACTTTCATCTGAAACTCGTCTATTCTTGTTCTTAGAAATGAAGGCTATTCCATGCCAGAAATTGCTAAGAAATTGAAGATTTCCTACAACTGTGTGTACTACTCCCTTCAGAGGACAGCACAAACAGGCTCTAACCAGAGTAGAAAAAGAAGTGCGAGGCCGGGTTGCACAACTAAGCAAGAAGATAAGCACATTAGAGTCTCTAGTTTGAGAAACAGACGCCTCACAGGTCCCCAACTGGCATCTTCATTAAATAGTACCCGCAAAACACCAGTGTCAACATCTACAGTGAAGAGGCGGCTGCAGGATTTTGGCCTTCAGGGCAGAGTGGCACAGAAAAAGCCATATCTGAGACTGGCCAATAAAAGAAAAAGATTAAGATTGGCAAAAGAACACAGACATTGGACAGAGGAAGACTGGAAAAAAGTGTTGTGGACAGATGAATCCAAGTTTGAGGTGTTTGGATCACAAAGAAGAACGTTTGTGAGACGCAGAACAAATGAAAAGATGCTGGGAGAATGCCTGACGCCATCTGTTAAGCATGGTGGAGGTAATGTGATGGTCTGGGGTTGTTTTGGTGCTGGTAAGGTGGGAGATTTGTACTGGGTAAAAGGGATTCTGAATAAGGAAGGCTATCACTCAATTTTGCAACGCCATGCCATACCCAGTGGACAGCGCTTGATTGGAGCCAATTTCATCCTACAACAGGACAATGACCCTAAACACACCTCCAAATTGTGCAAGAACTATTTACAGCAGAAGCAGGCAGCTGGTATTCTATCGGTAATGGAGTGGCCAGCGCAGTCACCAGATCTGAACCCCATTGAGCTGTTGTGGGAGCAGCTTGATCGTATGGTACGCCAGAAGTGCCCATCCAACCAATCCAACTTGTGGGAGCTGCTTCTAGAAGCGTGAGGTGCAATTTCTCCAGCTTACCTCAACAGATTAATAGCTAGAATGCCAAAGGCGTGCAATGCTGGAATTGCTGCAAAAGGTGGATTCTTTGACAAAAGCAAAGTTTGATGTAAAAACAATGTTATTTCAAATACAAATCATTATTTCTAACCTTGCCACTGTCTTGACTCTATTTTCTATTCATTTCACAACGTATGATGGTGAATAACTGTGACTTTTCATGGAAAACACAAAATTGTTTGGGTGACCCCAAACTTTTGAACGGTAGTGTACTTATTAAGATAGGTATATTATTTAGTTTAAAAGAAACAGATCTCCTTATTTGTGGCTACCTTATCATTAATCTTTTTTTTTATTAAAAATGAATAAGAACTTTTTAGGTTGGGTTCACAGCTGCAGGAGCGGTGCCTTCTATACGCTTCTCCTACAAAGATGTCCCTTAAGAGTTTTTTTTACTCCTTGATCTCATACCATGAATAAGAGCCAGTCTGGTTCGAAACGCGTCAGTTACTTTTTAAGAATGCTACTTTAAAGTGATGAATTTTAAATTAGCTTAAGGAATCCGTTTTTTATTCTGTATGGGTTCAAACCACGATTTATTTCTCTAAAGCAATATCTCAAAATGGGGTGCCAATCTATCTCTGCTTTTGATAGGCAAGGGCAGCATTTTTCTGTAATGACCCAAATGCAGTCAACTGGTGAATATTTTCTGGTCATTTTCTGAGCGTTCTTGTGAGTTTTGGTTTAAACAGAAAAGCACAGCAACCCTAAGAAAATAACCTGTATTAACTAGCTAACTTCATTTGGGTTATTGAAATGAACTAGGTCCATTGCTATCCGAGCACAGAAACATTGTCTCCCTATTTAGAGTTTTTTCCCGACGTACCCATACCTTAGAGGCACAAACCATGATGAGAACAAGGCCTTATTTTGGTAATACTATCATAGGTGACACACTCATCTAAAACTGGTTGAAGGACTTAAAATAAGACTGACTTGTATTCCTACTTAACCCATTCTACCTCGAATAACTCTTCACTCATTTAATACAGGCTCCCAAGAAACTAAAAACCATTTCAGCTAAAGTCGCCTACAGTATATTGAAAAAATCTTGCCATCATGACACGAGACTTTCACATTTCCTGTTTTTTTTGTCACTGAACTTCTATGATGGCAATGCTCGAACATTATTGTAAAGCTAGATTTACACCTTTGTTGGAGCTCTGTTTTGGGGGACTGTTTAAACAGTGGAACCTGATCAGACAAAAACGGGGATCTAACAGGACTCAGTGTCTGGTGTGCAACAGACCGTCCAGCTTACTATTTAGTCAAATCTGTGACAAAAGCCCTGAACGGTGCCACAGATGTGAACAAAGCCTTAGCTGTTAAACTGTTGACTTTGTCACTCCTATTTCACTTTATGTATCCCCTTTCTAAACAAGAAAAACAAAGGTATGAAATTGTACAGGATAAGAATTAGAGATTTAGGAACTTTTCTGTAACTGATTGGAAAGCATGTTAGCCCTATATATGTCTTGCTGTATCACCACACAAATTGTTGATCACACATGACTTTAAGGTTTAATTTGGTGAATTTCAGACTATTGATACCCAGATAACTATCTGTAAATTGCAGATATTTGGAGTATTAATATGATATATTAATATGTAAGCAGCTTGTGTTACAAAAACGGGTATACCCTTTTTTATTATTTTATTTAGCAGTTTTGTAAATTTTCTGTACATTCTGGAACAGATGGCTTTAGATAGATTGAAATATGTGGAGGAATATCTACATCCAAACTGTCACTTTAACTTTTATCACTTGCTGCTGCAGCAGTGGTTTCCAATTCCCTAACCTGAAGCTCTGATGTGCCAGATCGTTGAAACTAAACATGTTGTAATCCATAATTGTGCAGGATTTATTTAATTTAGTGTTTTATTTATAGTTGGATAGGGAATGTAATGTCTTTCTAGTGCTGTGCACTAAGAACTGTCAATTTTTATTGTGGATTTTCATTGAGTTCTTCTAGCTCAGAAGCAAGATCATTAAGAGGAATGCTTTATATCCAGTCTCACTTGTCAAGGTACGCTGTGAATAGAGATGAACTAAAGAAAATTCTCTCCTCCACAAATTTTATTGTAATTTTACCATTTTATTATTGAGATCTAATTTTGATGTAGAAAACATCATCACAGTCGTGTACATAGTAGTATGATGCACAAAATAATATAATATTCAGATATTAAGTTATATAGTTAAATATGAAAAAAAAAAAAAAAACATTCAAGGAAGCAACCAAAGATTGAAACACTGGACTTCTAATTATAAATTAAATTCTAAAAAAAAAAAAAAAACCCTCCATTTACGCCCCCCCCCCCCCCCCCCCTTACATTTTGGCTTCCTCAGGTGTGATAAATATACTCTAACATACAATCAAAAATAATTTTTCCTAAAACATCTAGAGCCAGTTTCATCAAGGGCGGATTGGTCTTCACTATTTCAGACCATCAGTCCAATCTACCCCTTTTCTTAGTAAATAGTGTGGGTATGTTCACACCCGTTGGAGTTTCACTGCATTAATGCAATGAAGGGCGACTGGCTGGCAATTAAATGATTAATTAACAGCAATGAAGTGAGGCAGTAATTGTCCTTTTACACACACAGATTTATCTGAAAGATTATTGAAGCCAAAGATTTGAAAAGAGGAGAAACCTCACTTTTTCCTTTATGACCTAGTCTGTTCCTGGCTTTAATTCTTCATTCTCATCATTGTAAAACTAATGTGAAAAGAAAAAATTTCAAATTGCATTTAAGTAGGGTAACTTTATAATTGTCTGGGTACACACTGTACAGAAGATGTGTTTATAAAAAAAAGTGATCACTGCATACGACTCTCTTAATTTAAAACACGGTATCATCAGGGCCGTATTAACAGCTGCTGCTGCCCTAGGCACTAAACCTGCAGACGCCCCATCTTCAATCACCAATTATCATTAGGATTTTCTAGTTTCTGAACATCATATTGATAAATGATTAGTCTTAGGCCGGGTTCACACTTCGTAAAAAACACTGCCGTATTTCATAACAACGGCCGTGTTTGCACAAACAACGGCCGTTACTTGCAAAATAACAGCCATCTTTTGTGCAAATACGGCCATTGTTATGAAATATGGCCGTGTTTTTTACGTAGTGTGAACACGGCCTTAGGCCGCGTTCTCACATTTACTGTATGTCTCCACAATCAGCCGAAACCAGACCCTCATGCCGTAACCAATACCTGTATGGCCAATAATCCTGGTAACAGCACATAACTAGAAATGGGAGCATGCTTTCTGCCACATGCATTTCTCTACACATAAAAACATCATATGAGTCGGGTTTTTCGTTGTTTTTAACTGCTTAAAACACTAACAAATCTCTATATTGAATCAATGATTAGAGCAGTCTGCATATCTGCATATTGTCTGAAGGAATTCTCACCACAGGATTGGTAGATTGGTAGGTAATAGCTCCAGGCGTCACACAAGACGTTTACTGCACCACCATACCAAAGCTGACAAATACCACAATATACCACCCCCACCCCCAGTATTTTATTTATTTATTTATTTTGCAGGCGATGATAAGTACAGATTTAGTACAGTCGATTTTAAGAAACATTGTATTTGGGTTTATTAGGCAAATATGTCATTATCTGCATTCAAAAAGCCTTACCCCAGGTCCCCCCCCCCCCCCCTCTCTCTCATTCACTGCTCATTATCAGGAAATCTCAACTCTTTTACCAGTCAGGCCCTGTTTAACTTATGGAGAGGGGAGGGGGGAGAAGGGAGATTAGTCAGCAGCAGAGAACAGAGAACAAAGGATTACACAGAGGAAGATATGTAAAAGCCGGTATTCAGAGGTCAGAGAGGTCAGTGCTGACTTCAGAGGGGATAGCCCGATAATGTTGCTGTAAATTAACTCTTTGCTGTCCTGTTTGGTGCCTCATCTCCCTCAACCCCTCCCTGTGAAGACAGGGGGGAGAGCTCCACACTGTTTTTTCATGATTAAAATGCATTTTTTGGTTAATAAACCCAATTACAAAATTTCTTAAAATGTAACTATAAAATATTTTGACCATTCAGTTTTAGTTAGCTTAGGTCATGATAAGAATTTTTGAAATATACATTAATAACCTAAACTGAACAGTTTTTTAAATACATGAAGCTGAAAGTCCCCATGAAGCTGTGTTTGCCTCTGAGTTATTTCTGCATTCCTGCTGGACACGCCCCTCCCTGGAGATCCGTACAGAGTAGCAGCTAGGTACGGACTCTGACAGGAGGATCAGATAACAGCCCTGACAGAAACATAAACAAAACCTCCTCCCCTCCTCCTAGCAGCACGTTCTCCCCCCTCCCCCACCCACAGAGGTGACTTAGCAGAGCTAAGGGTGTTGTGTGTGAGGAGCAGCGCAGGGGAAGAGCTGGATGGAGGGACAAGTACCCAGTGCTTCACCCAGGAGGGACATGCCAGCCATGACTCCAATGTACTGCATGAGGGAGAGAGGGTGAGTCACTGAGGGGAGGACTACAAGTCCCAGCACAACACAGCTGTAGTCCTTTTTATTTGAGAAATTTCATTCTTTGGCTACTTAAATTATAGTAATGCTTTAAAATCGCCTGTACTATTGATTTCTGAAAAAAAACAAAAAAAAAACAAAACAGTGACACTTTAACCCCTAGACGAACCCTTGACGTACCCGTATGTCCTGGGCTGCCTAGGGGTGTTCAGAGCGGGCCCACGCGGCGCATGTTGCCCGGGACTGCGGCTAATTACGTAATCAGAT